>NW_025746005.1:80731-200682 GCF_021184085.1 Oncorhynchus gorbuscha | reverse complement strand
GCTTTCCATACCTGGTCTTTTCATACCTGGTGCTTTTCTTCACGCGAATGTTTAACAGTGTCTAATATTTACTTTTAGGTGATTTCTTTGATATTTTTTTTTTTTGCTGATAGTTGAGTCTAAGAAGCCTGTAGATCAATCCAACTGTTATTTCATTCTGATTGATATTGATTTTCATAGAAGCTTTTTAAGTTGGTATTAATATCGTTATTTGTTTTATAATTAAATCTGGTTTGACATGTTTTTGTTTTGTGAGGGCTGTGATTGGCTATTGAGATTGACTGTAGGCCTCCAGGTTGGACTTGAGACACCCCATTAGAAAATCTGGATTTAGAGGGTTTTTTCCTCACAAAATTGTCACATGGTGTAACGGCGTTCGTCTGTTGAATGAAGAGAGTCGGACCGAAGCGCAGCGTGTAGGTTACTCATGACTTTAATGAAAGATATGACGGTACATGAAATAACTGAAATACGAAAACAACAAACGAAACGTGAAACTAATTACAGCCTATCTGGTGAATACTACACAAAGACAGGAACAAACACCCACAAAATACAAAGCGAACTCAGGCTACCTAAATACGGTTCCCAATCAGAGACAACGATAAGCACCTGACTCCAATTGAGAACCCCCTCAGGCAGCCAAGCCTAACTAGATACACCCCTAATCATACCCAATCCCAATGCTAATAAAACCCCAATACGAAACACAACATATAAACCCATGTCGCACCCTGGCCTACCCAACCATATAACAAAAACACAAAAATCAACGACCAAGGCGTGACAGAACCTCCCCCTAAGGTGCGGACTCCGGACGCACCTCAAGAGCATAGGGAGGGTCCGGGTGGGCGTCTGTCCATGGTGGCGGTTCTGGCTCGGGACGTGGACCCCACTCCATTAATGTCCTATTTCCTCCCCTTCGCGTCCTGGGATAATCCACCTTCTCCGCCGACCATGGCCTAATAGTCCTCACCCAGATCCCCACATAACTGAGGAGCAGCTCGGGACAGAGGGGCAGCTCGGGACAGTTTTAAACCATTTGTCAGCCGTGTAGTCACCCCTCCACGCTGTCTGATCTGGTAGTTTTAAACTATTTGTCCGCCGTGTAGTCACCCTCCACGCTGTCTGATCTGGTCGTTTTAAACCATTTTACACGTCAGTAGCAACCTGTCAATGTACTGGTCTAACATGTTAATTGTAAAGCAAATATTTTTAAGCACTCAACTTGGAGGCGGTTCCGTCACGTTGTCACAATGTCTGTGCTCACGTGGGCGTGGTTACTGACTTGGCAAAAGTCTATATGAAAAAACATGATCTCATTTAGAAGGCTAAAATCACATTTAATCTTTTCACAAATAGTTCAATTTAATCATATGTTTTACAACATTTAGATGTAACTCTGACATATACATTGTGAAAGCTCTTAAAGTTACAATGTTTCCGTTCTAACGTCTTCAATGATATCACAAAACAACAATTGATTTAACATGATTGTTCTTTAAGACTGTCTGCCTGTCGAGGACAAGTGACAGGAAGAATTAGCCACAGCACCTGATCAAGCATCTCTTGATTCTGCCTCCTTCCTCATCTTTTAACTCTTTCTCACCTCTCCCTCCAGATGAAATTCTGCATCTAGTGACTTCTGATTTCCCAACAATCTGCCCACTCATCCCATCCATCTCATTACATCATTTAAAGCTACTGTTATTGTCATGTTGTCATTATCTGCTAATAAAGTTTGCACACCATATCATACTGGGCATATAATATGTGAGATACACAGATGAACTAAAAAACTACTAACACTGCAGTGCCTGGACTTCGCAGTCTCCCTCTTCAAGTCCCCCTTCCGAGACTGCCTATTTGAGAACAAGTGACAGGCAGAACCTCCCAACCACACAGCACCCACCTCTTTATTCCACACACCAGAGTTAACTATGTCTGCCATGTGTGTACAAAAAAATCATCTGTGAAAATAAAAACGATCAGAGTTTATGTATTACAATCTTAAATATTGCCAGGCATCCTTTGATGGTATTTATTTGTTCCACATTATTCATTGTTGTATGCTAGGACCTACAATAGACACACACACACACATATATATATTTCATATTCAACCACAAGGGCTAGTTTAAAATAACAGTTAAAATAAAACAGGACAGCCAGACAATCAAATGGAAATGAGCTGACTGTGATCTGTAAGGTAAGTCACTTTAATGTGTCAAGCAGATTACACGCGTTTATTGTCATTTCCGAAATGTAGCAACATGTAAGACGTGGATTTCATGTTGTAATGTTAACAAGGTACCAAAAAGTAGTACGAATTCATGTTTGTATTTGATTAGCTAAACAAAACTTTTAAAACGGCGAAATTGTTGGGGAAAATCAGCTTTGTTTGCATAGCGATGATGAAAAGAACATAATTTAGGCTGTAATGATCTCCAAAATTATAATCATTAGGTCATCACACCATTCGTTTAGCAACGGACGCTAAGTTTATCGAATCCCATTGTGGCGTAGAGGGGGACATTATTTGGCATGACAGGCCCAATGTGTGCCATGAAAACAAACCATCACACAACCACCACCAGCCTGCAATGCTGACACACAGCATTAATGCATGGAATTATGTTTTTTTCCATACCCTAGTCCTACCATCAGCATGAAACAGCAGGAACAGGGATTCATCAGACCAGGCAAAGATGTTCAAATCCTCCAGTGTCCAGTCTTTTCAATTCTTAGCCCACTCCAACTGCAGTTTCTTGTTTTCTGCTGAAAGCTAATGGGGATCCATAATAAATAAACAGCATTAAGGATTGATAGCTTTCACCTGGGTTCACCTGGTCAGTCTGTCATGGAAAGAGCAGGTGTCCTTAATGTTTTGTACACTCAGTGCATGTTGTCTACTAGCTCATTCCCACAGAAACCTGCAGAGGGAAGCAGTTCCACCCAGTCAACCATCAGACTCCATTGTGAGACGTCTCACAAAGGATATTCAACCCTAAAAGCAAATTCAAGGTCATCTCAATATCTTTACAGTAGAAGCAAACAAAACACACCAAAACTGACGAGATGCACACTGATCAGTAAAGAGAGGCTGACATTCTATAAACGCCCCATTTCCTCTGCATTGTTCTCTCACAGTGAGAAAATAGGATTTCAAGTGCTCTACGCTTTCTCCATTTGATCCAATTCAACATTGCCAATTATTTAATGACATGATAAATAAGTGGAGAATCTAATCTTCGCTGGTCTGAGAGAACTGATGAGGCTTCTCTCCTGTGTGTATAAGTTCATGTAGTTTTACGTTGCCCAGACGAGAGAAACTCTTCCCACAGTCAGAGCAGGAATAAGGCTTCTCTCTCGTGTGTGTTCTCTGATGAACTTTTAGCTTAGTTGATGTTGTGAAGCTCTTCCCACAGTCAGTGCAGGAATACAGATTCTTTCCTGTGTGTATTTTTAGGTGTATTTTTAGCTTTGATAGAAATGGCAAAATCTTCTCACAGTGTGGGCAGTGGTGAGACCTCTTAGCTCTGTGATCTTCCAGCTGCTCTCTGGATGTAGAGAATGTCTCAACATGGTCTCCTGTGTGAACAACATCAGAAGAACCAGTCAGTTGGTGTGATATACATGTCAATCAAATGTATTTTATGAACCCCTTTTACATCAGCAGTTGTCACAAAGTGCTTTTCAGAAACCCAGCCTAAAACACCAAAGAGTAAGCAATGCAGAAGCACAGTGGCTAGGAAAAACTCTGAAGAAGAAATGTAGGAAGAAACGTAGAGTAAAAACCTCAAGGGGTGGCCAGTTCTCTTCCTACTGTACTTGGTGACATGTATCCATATCAGTAGGCTGTACAACACAAAAAGAGAATTACAACTATTCTAAAAATGGGTAAGAGTCAAAAGCTAAAAAGGTACAAAAGGAGTGAAAATGATGAGCCATTTCATCCTTCACCGCCATCACAAGGGTTAGTCACTACACAGACTCCTTCTACAGCAACTTTTCATGCACAGTGGAGAAGTTGGGACGAACAACAAACTTAAAACTTGTGCTTACCATGAGAAACAGATGTCCCAATCTTCTCCATCTTTAATGTTGACATTCAGCTCCAGTGTTTGACTGCAGTCTTCCAGCTTCACTGATGTCA
The DNA here is from genome assembly GCF_021184085.1 of Oncorhynchus gorbuscha. Classification (NCBI taxonomy): domain Eukaryota; kingdom Metazoa; phylum Chordata; class Actinopteri; order Salmoniformes; family Salmonidae; genus Oncorhynchus; species Oncorhynchus gorbuscha. The sequence goes on along the minus strand of NW_025746005.1, from coordinate 196,526 downwards.
TCTCTGGATCCTGCAGTGCAAACTGGGCTCCACTGTCACAATCAGGACCCAGTGACTGTAGGTTTGGACTCAGTGTAGAAGGAGAGAGGAGGGCCGGGTTTGTCCTCACTGTTGATGTAGTAAAGAGAAACAGACACAAAGTTATTGTCTTGACAGTTCTGGCACTTTATTCTCTAAAAATGATATTTCTTAATGTTCAATTACCTAAGTCGTCTACTGGTCTACACCGGGAAACAGTGTATTCGGAAAGTATTCAGACCCTTGACTTTTTTTTGTTGCATTACGTTTTTCTAAAATGATTCAAATGTTTATTCCCCCTCATCAATCTACACACATTTTATTTTTATTTCACCTTTATTTCACCAGGTGGGCTAGTTGAGAACAAGTTCTCATTTGCAACTGCGACCTGGCCAAGGTAAAGCAAAGCAGTTCGACACAAACAACACAGAGTTACACATGGAATAAACAAAACATAGTCATTAATACAGTAGAACAAAAGAAAACAAAAGGTCTATATACAGTGAGTGCAAATAAGGTAAGTTAAGGAAATAAATAGGCCATGGTTGCAAAGTAATTACAATATAGCAATTAAACACTAATTAAACAATACCCCACAATTAAAGTAAAAGTTTTTTTTTCATGTTTGCAAATTTAAAAAATAAATAACTGAAATATCACATTTACATAAGTATTCAGACTCATTTACTCAGTACTGTTTTGAAGCACCTTTGGCAGCGAGTACAGCCTTGAGTCTTCTTGGGTATGACGCTACAAGCTTGGCACACAGATCCTCTCAAACTCTGTCAGGTTGGATGGGAGCGTCGCTGCACAGCTATTTTCAGGTCTCTCCAGAGAAGTTTGAATGGGTTCAAGTCCGGTCTCTGGTTGGGCCACTCAAGGACATTCAGAATTGTCCTGAAGCCACTCCTGTGTTGTCTTAGCTGTGTGCTTAGGGTCATTGTCCTGTTGGAAGGTGAACCGTCGCCCCAGTATGAGATCCTGAGCACTCGAGCAGGTTTTCATCGAGGATCTCTGTACTTTTCTCTGTTCATCTTTCCCCTCGATCCTGACAAGTCTTCAAGGCCCTTCCGCTGAAAAACATCCCCACAGCATGATAGTGTCACCAACATAATTCCCCGTAGGGATAGTGCCAGGTTTCCCTCAGACATCACGCTTGGCATTCAGGCCAAAGAGTTCAATCTTGATTTCATCCAACCAGAGAATCTTGTTTCTCATGGTCAGAGTCCTTTAGGTGCCTTTTGGCAAACTCCAAGTGGGCTTTCACGTGCCTTTTACTCAGGGGTGGCTTCCGTCTGCCCACTCTACCATAAAGGCCTAATTGGTGAAGTAATGCAGAGATGATTGTCCTTCTGGAAGGTTCTCTCATCTCCATAGAGGAACTCTGGAGCTCTGTCAGAGTGACCATCAGGTTCTTGCTCACCTCCCTGACTAAGGCCCTTCTCCCAAGCTTGTTCAGTTTGGCAGGCCGGCCAGACAATTATTGGAAGAGTCTTGGTAGTTCCAAACTTCTATCATTAGGGAATGATGGAGAGGACACTGTGTTCTTGGGGACCTTCAAAGCTGCAGAAATGTTTTGGTACCCTTCCCCAGATCTGTGCCTCGACACAATCCTGTCACAGAGCTCTACAGACGATTCCTTCGACCTCATGGCTTGGTTTTTGCACTGACATGCACTGTGGGACCTTCCATAGACAGGTGTTTGCCTTTACAAATCATGTCCAATTCATTGAATTTACCACAGGTGAACTCCAAGTTATAGAAACATCTCAAGGATGATCAATGGAAACAGGAAGCAAATGTTTTCGCTTTGTCATGAGGATTTTTTATAACGTAACATTATATGGAAAAAGTCAAGGGATCTGAATACTTTCTGAATGCCCTGTACATCAGCCACTCACTATCACAAGGGTTAATAATGACAGACTCATTTCATAGAACAATACTGGTGTCAAACCATGCAAGTCTCAGTAGCATGAAATAACATTACTTTCTCATTGAAACAGTTCTACAGCAACTTTTCATTCACAGTTGGAAGTTGGAACGAACAACAAACTTAGATAGAACCTGTGCTTACCATGAGAAACAGATGTTCCAATCTTCTCCTCCTCTTCTTCATCTTTAATGTTGACATTCAGCTCCAGTGTTTGACTGCAGTCTTCCAGCTTCACTGATGCCATCTCTGGATCCTGCAGAGCAAACTGGACTCCACTGTAACAATCAGGACCCAGTGACTGTAGGTTTGGACTCAGTGTGGAAGGAGAGATCAGGCTGGGTTTGTCCTCACTTGATGTTACCGGCCTCAGACTTTATTCAAGTCGGCCAGTAGTAATAAAGAGAAACAGACAAAAGTTAGTCTTGAAAGTTCTGGCATTTTCTAAAAATACATTATATTTCTTGTTCAATTATCTTACTTGAAATAGGGACCAGTACTGTTTATATTTAGGTGCAGGATCTCCACAACACTTTTGAGTTAATATTCTATAAGAGGAACATGAGCTCAAGCAGTAGAAATTTGAGGTGGGTACACAGCTCTGGTGAGCTCCCGTCCAAGTCAAGCACTTATCTCATTTCAATGGATCAGGTAGATAAGCATTGGCAACAAAACATTAATCAATTCACATTAGACAAAGTACATGCTTTAAATTAGGCTATGCAACTTTAAAGCACTTCATCTATAGTAGATACAGAATGTACATGCATAAATGACAAAAACCATGTATTACAAGGTTGCAGCTTGTTTGTACTATTTTCCTGAATAACCTTGCCTTCGATATATTGTTACAATACAAAACCAATAGCATTTCCGTTCACACCATACTAACATTTATAAAGATTGAAACAACTGAATATGTCTGAATATTACTACACATGTCGAAAACGGATAATTACTTTCAGCTTCAAAACAGTACTGCAACCGTCAAATTGTCTCTCCCTGATGCACCCGCACTGCCCGAAGCCCGTTTACGCAGAATTACTTTGAGAAAGGTATGTACATCCACTCAGACAAACCAAGTCTCTAGTTATGGAACTTGTCAAGTAGTTATCACGTTCTTCATTCTGTTTGACACAAAAATAACACATCAAACCTTAACCAAAAGTGTTAATAACTTAAAAGATTTGTCACCTAGCATAGCATGACATGTTCTTTCGATGTTAGAAATGTAAATATTCTATTACATACCTGTAGTAATAAATAGAGACGGACACAATGATTCTCTTCTAGACTGCACGCTTTCTTTATTCTGAAGAATGTTGCGCGCCTGTCCGGAACTTCCTGTTCCCCATTACCACAGTGCAACCGTCCGTACGTTCCGGGATCCTTGGAATAGCCCTACCCCATTACATGAGAAGGGGTTGGTGCCACGGACTCCTCCTCCTCCGAGACATTGAGTCGTAAGAAAAGCCGTGCGTGAAACATGTAACGTAACAGTAAAAAATTATAATCTGTAAACGTACTATGTTACGACCATGAATGAACATTTACACTTAAGTGTTTACTTTACGTCTCCCTTTACTCGGTTACAGATCTTTTTAATATATACACATTTGTGTCTGGAATGTGGAATCTGAAAAACCGAATGCAGCTATTCAATAATTGCAGCTTCCCGTTTCATTTTCAAAATAAAAGTCTAGATCTTGTTTTAGAACAGCATTGTACCAGTAGATAGCGTAATATAGGCTTGAGCCTTCAGCAAATGACTTGTGTGAGAATTATACAATAGAGACACAGAAGAGCATTGTCTAGAAAAACCGCCTGAGCTGCAAAACAGAAAGTAAATATGATTTAGACTAGGCCTATTCCACTATCTAAATACGGCATGATGTTGTGTGTTATTTAATGGCCATATAATTGCATAATTTATTTTTATAGCCATGTGGGGCTAATGAATCATGTAACCTTATGAATCACACGATTTCTACTATTTGGGAGCACGAACTTCCATAAAAAAATCTGCCGTTTCCAGCTACAATAGTTAGTTACAACATTAACAACGTCTACACTGTATTTCTATCAATTTTATGTTATTTTAATGGACATAAAATGTAACACAATAAGATTACATAGCTTCTAATGACTACTGAAAAGTTCAAATTCAAACCCTCCTTGTAAGATATATATAATTTTGGACTTTTCAGTAGTCATTAGAAGTTATGCAATCTTATTGTGTTACTTAATATATATATATATATATTTAGCAAATATTTTCTTAACTCTATTTCTTGAACTGCATTGTTGGTTAAGGGTCTTTAAGTTTACACCTGTTGTATTCGGCGCATGTGACAAGAACAATTTGATTTGAGTGATATACTGTATGCTTCATTAAGGTTGGCTTCATCTGTACCTCAGAGGTGGCACGTAAGTCACAGAAAATAATTGAGGCAGCTGCTGAGAAGTATCTGGGTATTTAACTTCAGAAGAGTTACAGGATGTGTTGGGTGGTGGTGTCCCGTCCTCCCAGGCCGTTGGCATGGTGCAGGAGCAGATCGGGTCAAAGTAGTGGTAATGATTGTAGAGTTCTTTAAAAAAAAAAACATTTTTGCTTTTCCCGTTTTCCCATTTTGTATTTTAAAGTGCAATGTGTTTATATTATAGTCCAGTTGGGAGCGGTAATGCTACATATTCGATTCCAACCGCAGTTAAACTCCAAAGCAGAGGAAGTAGTAGTTCCGGGGAAGCGCGCTCCATTCTTCAGATAAAGGAAGCGCTAGAACTGTGCTGTAAAGACGGTATCCTTTGTGTCCATTATTACAGGTATGTAATAGCACGTTTAAACTTTCCAATGTCGAAAGACCACGTCATAACATGCTAGGTAACACATCCGTCAAGGTATTACCACGTTTGGTAAAGGTTGTGTGTGTTATTTATGTGTCAAACCGAGTGTGTGAAAAACGTGAAACGATTTTGCAAGTCACGTAGCTAGATTTTTCTTTTTGAACGTGTATCAAAATGTAAATTTATTTATAATGAATGTATTTGAGATATTATTGGCTTTGTGTAAAAATAAAAAGTCTTACGAGTTGGTAAAATGGCGGTGCGCAATCTGTCTGCATTTAATGATGACGTACAATAGAACCACATTAATCAAATAGTAATCAGTCAAGAAAAAACACGTGCAAATGTGTATCTTATAAGAAAATCAATGATTTTCTCCAAAACAACTGCCTTTACACAACTTTCTAATGATGATATAGAAAAACTATTTTGTAAGGATTGATAATCTGAAATCAGATAGAAATAAATGTTTCCAGTGCATGGGAAGTCACTGCGGAAGCCAAGCCCCAAAAAACAAACAAAAACATATAACGACCTATGTGTGTGCACATTAAGCTGTTAGTTCATATGTCTTGCCCCCGTGATATATAGGACTAAGGCCCGAGACAATAAGAAGACACTGGCAGAATAAATTCAACCACACACTCGTTTTCATTACAAAACCGGAGAGCAACATCTGTTGGGTGAAGTCTATTAAACATATTGTGTGTAACAAACAATTACATTACCTACGGCATGGTCAAGCAAGGTAATGTTAACAACATTTTCTGACTACTTGTAGAGAAACACCAATGCCATCCTCCTCGTTCATTTTGCCTAAAAGGTCTATGACTGTCATAGAGTAAATGCGTTTAGTTTCTGTTGTCCTAGGCTACCTGGCAAAACGTTTTGGCTCATTAGTCTAACTTACTTTCATGGGAAACGATGCGCCAGGCCAGCTAGGTAATATTAGCATACTACATCTAGCTACATGTTGAACTTCCATCCTCTCAGGTCACGGGCGCAATGTATTGTTGGATCAGAATCACTGTTATAATCATTGGCCAGTGGATAATTAAGGCCGTAAGTCTAAATCCCTATATCTCCATCCATGGCTAAAATCGTCCCTTTTCTAAGTTAGCCAACTATCCACCAGAGGACAACAACACATTGAGATGTCAGTTATGTTTGGCTTCTGATGTGATTGGTCTGAAGGCAAATCCAAACTGGCTTCCCTTGACACTTGTTTTTGGTGGGCCAGGACCAATCACAGCTGAGCCCAGTCAGTTTAGGTCAATGCTGATTGGCTATTATTATTATTATTTATTTTTTAAGGGAGGACAAACGATTGCTGGCTTCCCTTGCATTCAATGTCTGGAAAATACCTATTTTATAGATGTCTTTTCAACTTCATTTTACAAACTGGGACTGTTCTAGTTTTGCTGGGGGTGGAATTTCTGGAGCAGAATGGCAAATAGTGGCCCTGGCTATAGGTCAGGCCCTATTGTGCCCTATTCGGACGGGAGTCGTTTTACTGGGGGAGGTCGGGTTATGTAATTATGTGCACGAGCACAAAACACCACATCTTTCATTTTTGTCCCGTTCGAATCTGCCATGACAGTAAGATTTACATGGCAGGAGAGTAACAATTCCAACCAGAATAATCTGCTGTTTTGGGGCAAAATCCAAAGTCCTCTGATATAATACTAGTCCGGTGCAAATCGACATCCCTGTGTTTTGAGAGAAATGTCTGCGTTTGACAGGTGTTGCTCTCGGTTTACCCAAGAAAACAATAGTTCAATATATCGAATCAGTTAAGTACTGCGCATAATGAATGGGCTCCATGCAGCCTATCAACTTTCACAGTCAATGCTTTTGTTTACATGTTTTGTGTTTATAAATTGAATATTACCAAATGCATCAGTAAAAAATATTGAGTCAATTTAATGCAACCTTTGCTGTTAATAGATCAAAGCAGCAGCATACAACTGACCTAAAGGTTTGTAAATGATTAACGTTCTCATCCATAGGCTTAAAATGCATCTGGGGTGAAATTGAACTGTTTAGCTCACATCTGAAGGCTGAGGGACATTTAGGATGTACTGCAGATCGCTAAAATATGCCAATGATTATGATCACACTTTCTCAATTCAAATATTAGGGTGACACTATAGGATAGATTGGTTTAGAAACCAAGCTGGAGTTACCAGTGTGGCCCTATCACCTGGACATGTTGAAATACTGTATCTTCACTCCTAGAATAAAATCCTCCAGTCTTGCATCATAACTGCCAGTTGTGGAAAAATAAATAATTACAGGGGGCCATTTGGGGGGGAAAAGAATCCCGTCAGACTCATCCTCTGGAATAACAGACATTCTGGAGTAATAATTGTTACGCACGCCTCTATGAAGAGGGAACGCAACACCCTGCTACAACTAAACTCTCCGTGAAGTGAAAAAAGTCTGGACTGTAGGTGCAAGAAAGAATGACAACAGGCAGAATGTGGTACCGTTTACAAGGACTTTATTCCTTCACACGGTAATATGGGGAAAAGGGGCTGGACGGAACCAAAGCAAAGAAAGTATATCTCAAAGCCCCCCCCCTCTCCTATCTTACCTGCCTACCCACTACTTACCTAATTTAGCACGACCTGGTGCCCTAACCAAAATACAGGGGGTGGTCCGCCCAGGTCTTACCTAGTGTGCCTAGACAGCGAATATGCTAAGGGTATATGTATGCCCGCGGGCCTCTTGCCTAAGCACTCCCTAGGTGCCTTCCCCTTCTCCCCTGGGAACAAATGAAACAGAATATTAAACAATTTCACAAACAAACTAAGAAACAAAGGACATCAAATAAGCTCTATCTGAGCAACAAACTCACAAAACATACCAACTCTCAGCAATGACATCCCAGCAAATCTCTCTAGCAAAATCTCCGCAATGACCTCCCAGAAAAAAAACTCTCAAGCAAATCTCCTCCTCCTGAACGGAACACTGGCTTTTATATAGCTTCTAAAGGAATGGGTAATTGGAGACAGCTGTGTCTTGACGAGGGGACGGGGTCAGCTCTCAAATTAGCCATGGAGTCGACCAATCAGCTGCTTGAGGGATTTCAGGAAGCCATTTCCTGAAATAAACACATGCAAATACACAAACTACAACCCATAAACTGGGGAACGTAAGGCTTGTATCATAACTGCCAATTGTGGAAAAAATAAAGAATTACAGGGGGCCGTTTGGGGGGGGGGGAAGAATCCCGTCCGACTCATCCTCTGGAATAACAGACATTCTGGAGTAATAATAACAGAAGGTTCTCTAGCCATGCATACATGTGTCACGTAAAGAGAGCAAGGGTTGAGGGACAGGGAATGTTTTTCCTAAACAAATGAGGGATTTTGGGTTCAGATCGTTAGCCTGAAATTAGCTTTAAAACTGCTAAATGTTCTCTCCGCCAACAAGAGGGGTGGGTGATGCTATATATATTTTTATTTGTAATAAATCTGCAAACATTTCTGAACCTGTTTAGGCTTTGATTATGGGTTATTGTGTGTAGATTGATGAGGGGGAAAAACAATTTAATCAATTTTAGAATAAGGCTGTCACTTAACAAAATGTGGAAAAAGACTAGTGTCGTGGATTTTAGGAAAACTCCCCTGGTCAGAAGATACTATCGTCAATAAGTACTAACGCAGTCAGCATCTCTGAATGGGATAGCAGTGCAGGTGTACTAAAGCAGTTAGTATCTCTGAATGGGGTAGCAGTGCAGGTGTACTAAAGCAGTCAGCATCTCTGAATGGGGTAGTAGTGCAGGTGTACTAAAGCAGTCAGCATCTCTGAATGGGGTAGCAGTGCAGGTGTACTAAAGCAGTCAGCATCTCTGAATGGGGTAGTAGTGCAGTGTACTAAAGCAGTTAGTATCTCTGAAAGTAGTAGTGCAGGTGTACTAAAGCAGTCAGCATCTCTGAATGGGGTAGCAGTGCAGGTGAACTAAAGCAGTTAGCATCTCTGAATGGGATAGCAGTGCAGGTGTACTAAAGCAGTTAGTATCTCTGAATGGGGTAGCAGTGCAGGTGTACTAAAGCAGTTAGTGTCTCTGAATGGGGTAGCAGTGCAGGTGTACTAAAGCAGTTAGCGTCTCTGAATGGGGTAGCAGTGCAGGTGTACTAAAGCAGTCAGCATCTCAGTTAAAGCGTCTCTGAATGGGGTAGCAGTGCAGGTGTACTAAAGCAGTTAGCGTCTCTGAATGGGGTAGCAGTGCAGGTGTAGGTGTACTAAAGCAGTTAGTATCTCTGAATGGGGTAGCAGTGCAGACAAACTAAAGCAGTTAGTGTCTCTGAATGGGGTAGCAGTGCAGGTGTATCTCTAAAGCAGTTAGCGCATCTCTGAATGGGGTAGCAGTGCAGTGTACTAAAGCAGTTAGTATCTCTGAATGGGGTAGCAGTGCAGATGTACTAAAGCAATTAGTGTCTCTGAATGGGGTAGCAGTGCAGGTGTACTAAAAAGCATCTCTGAATGGGGTAGCAGTGCAGGTGAACGCAGTCAGCATCTCTGAATGGGGTAGCAGTGCAGGTGTACTAAAGCAGTTAGCGTCTCTGAATGGGTACTAAAGCAGTTAGTATCTCAGTGCAGGTGTACTAAAAGCAGTTCTGAATGGGGTAGCAGTCTCTGAATGGGGTAGCAGTGCAGGTGTACTAAAGCAGTTAGTATCTCTGAATGGGGTAGTAGTGCAGGTGTACTAAAGCAGTTAGTATCTCTGAATGGGGTAGTAGTGCAGGTGTACTAAAGCAGTTAGCATCTCTGAATGGGGTAGCAGTGCAGGCAGTCAGCATCTCTGAATGGGGTAGCAGTGCAGGTGCATGAGTGAGAGACAATTTCACGGTCGCACTATTTTGAAGCTGAATAATGATTATCAGTTTCTACATGTGTACTAATATTCAGACACATTCAGTTGTTTCAATCTTTATCTATAATTGTTACTATGGTGTGAATGGGAAATACAGTTGGCAGTGGTGTAAAGTAACTAAGTAAAAATACTTTGAAGTACTGCTTAAAGGAGATGTTTTCTGTTTTATAAATGGCATGTTATGGTTACGTGCACTTGTGTTGTGTAATTTAAAGTATGTACTTTGTCTAATGTGAATGAATGAATGTTTTGTTGTCAATGCTTAGCTACCTGATCTATTGTAATTACATAATTGACTAGAATAAAGTGACAGAACTGTCAAAACAATAACTTGTGTTCGTGTCTCTTTATTACTATAGGCCAAATCAGATTAAGTCTCAGGCCGGTAACATCAACAGTGAGGATAAACCCAGCCTGCCTCTCTCCTTCCTCACTGAGTCCAAACCTACAGTCACTGGGTCCTGATTGTGACAGTGGAGCCCAGTTTGCTCTGCAGGATCCAGAGATGGCATCAGTGAAGCTGGAAGACTGCAGTCAAACACTGGAGCTGAATGTCAACATTAAAGATGAAGAGGAGGAGAAATCGGTTTCTCTTAGTAAGCACAGGTTTTTTCTAATTAAGTCTGTGTTCATTCCAACTTCTCCACTGTGTATGAAAAGTTGCAGTAGAACTGTTTCATGATGAACTGTTTCAATGAGAAGGTAGATGTTATTTCATGCTACTGACACTTGCATGGTTTGACATCAGTATTGTCAGCATTTGTTTTATTCACTGAGCTGTCTGGAATGATCAGAGAGGAGACTGAAGAAGTGAAGTAGACAAACTGCCTGTTTTAGGGTTCTATTATGAAATGAGTGTGTAGTTTCTAACCCCTGTGATAGTGAGTGGAGGATGATATGGCTCATAATTTCCATAACCCCCCCCCCTTTTTAGCTTTCAATAGTTTTATTCCCCCTTTGTATTGCACAGCCTACTTATAAGAATACATACAGTACATTCGGAAAGTATTCAAACCCTGGGTCGGTAGAGACCATGCAATCTCTACCAACTCCCTATGATTTTAAAAACAAAAGGTTTTGTCCTCTTGCATGTTAATGGTATTTCCAAAAATAGACATGATTAGAATACGGGCCAAAACAACAAATGCAGAAATAATGGTTTTATCAGAAACTTGGCTAAAGAAATCTGTGTCAAATAACTGGATTTCTATTGATGGGTTCATGGTTTCGAGAGCTGATCGGATGAGTAAAGGAGGAGGGGTTGCAATTTATGTTAAATCTGAGTTTAACACCTCTGAAATTCTCTCGATTACCAAGCCAAACATTTTGAATTGCTTGCGGTTAAAGTGAAAGTATGTAAGGACTCCCACATCACTGTAGTCGGCTTTGGGAGACACACTAAACCCTCTTAGAGCTACCCCCTATACTGCCCCCGTTGGAGAAAGTGCGTACCCATAGTAAACTGAAAATATTTATTCCCAAAATTGCTAATATATGCATATAAAAATTATTATTGAATAGAAAACACTCTAAAGTTTCTAAAATCGTTAAAATTATGTCTGTATGTAGAGCAGAACTCTCAGGGCAGCCTTTCTCCCAAATTCTCTCTTGTGAAGAGAAAAGTTGGGTCAACTTTGACGTCATGGCCCCCACCCTTCCCAGGCAGGTACGGATCCAGGAACAGTCTCTATCTGTTCAGCGCGATGTCAGCTTTCAAATGGCACGTTCATTGTGAGAATCCCACGAGCCCTGCACGTTTGGCGGGCGAAATTGCTCGTTTCCCTCTGAAAAACAGGCACTCTTTGCGCGGCCGATTTGGAGTACGTCTTTTTCCATGATGCAGCATTTCAAGCCGGATTGTCTGTTAGCGTTGCTCTTTGTTCTACATGCTAAAAACATCATAAATCTCGATTTTTCACATTGTTTGACCAGTTTAGTGGACATATAATATGTAAATTGGAAGTTTTGATGCGCAAGAGTGCTGGACCAGAAGTCATTTTGGATGCATTTCAGCCGAAGCTGTTAACATGTGCTGATACAGAGATACACAACGTGAAACCAAATGATGTATTGGGTAAGTATGACTCCTTCTACGTCTCCTGATGGAAGAACATCAAAGGTAAGGGAATATTTATGTGGTTATTTGGTGTTTCTGTGGACTCCAAACGTAGAGGAGACATACTGCTAATATCGGAGCGCTGACTCATAGTATAGCCCAGTGAACGATGTCTGTAACGTTAAAAATAAATGTAATACAGCGCTTGCATTAAGAAGAAGTGTATCTTTGTAAATATGTGTAGAACATGTATATTTAGTCATGTTTACTGCTTGTTATCTGACGCTATCTGTCGGAGCTATCATCATTTCTCCTGACATTTGAGTAGCATTTTTTAAAATGTCATCATTGTAAACAGAGATTTATGGATATAAATGGCATATTATTGAAAAACAATTAAATGTACTGTGTAATATGTAATATTACTGTCATCTGATGAAGATTTTCAAAAGGTTAGTGAATTATTTATTTTTTAATCCTACTTTTAAATGTAATTTTTTTCTGGGACAAAATGGCCGCCGCTTGCCTTTTGTTTCGGTGGTGATCTAATATAAATATGTGCTATGTTTTCGCCGTAAAACATTTTAGAAATCTGACTTGCTGGGTAGATAAACAAGGTGTTTATCTTTCATTTGAGCCATTGGACTTGTTAATGTGTGGAGGTTAAATATTTTTAGGAATATTTTTGCGTTCCATGCGCCACCTTCCAGCTGAACGTGGGTGGGGGGGGGGAGAGTTCCCAAATTGGAACCCTAGTCCCCTTCTGGTTAAAGGACTCTGAATTCATTATTTTGGGAGATTTGAACTGGAACATTCTTACATCTGTATCAGACTGTTTTTAAAGAACTGTGTGACTCTCTGGATCTCACTCTATTAATTAATGTTCCCGACCAGACCGAATCCCAGAGCACCTAACAAATCAACTCTATTGGACATTATTCTAACGAATACCTCTCACAAATACACATCGACTGGGATATTCTGTAATGATGTCAGTGATCACTGTGCAATTGCTTGTGTTAGAAATACAAAAATGACCAAAGCCAAACCCCGTTATATTTAGAAAATACATTTTAGACAGTTTGATGAGCAAGTGTTCTTACATGATCTGTACCATAATATATAATAATAATATTGACAGGGTAAGTCTGATTCCCGATGTTGACACTGCCTGGGACTATTTTTATATGAAATTTGTGTCCATTTGTGATAAGCCCCTGTGAAGAAATATAGAATCAGTGGAAGGGACACTCCCTGGTTTTCAGATAACTTGGCACAATTAATTAGAAAGAGAAATATATCTTGGGCTCAAACTAGACATACAAAAGCTTCTGTTGACTGGGCCTCCTTCAGAGCGCTAAGAAACACATGAACAGGGTTGATCAGGAAGTCCAAATCAGATGACTATTTAAATGTAGTCACAGAGAACCTAAACACCCCTACCAAGTTCTGGAAGCCAATCAAATCAGTGTCAGGTTCTAATGTATCCTCTGACCTTCCTGACCTTTTAATGATGGATTCTAATGATGTGAAAGATGAAGCCCATATTGTAGGGGTTTTAACAAGCACTTCATATATGCTGGTTCAGTTGTTGATAATGGTGGGACCCAGGCCTCTAATGTCAGCTCTGTTACAGTCAACTATGATATAGGCCCTCATGTGAACCATTTTAACTTTGAGCCTGTGTCTTATACTGATGTCTATAAAGCACTAAAGGACATAGACACTAAAATGTCTGCAGGTCCAGACAACCTGGACTCCGACCTCCTTAAAGATAGCAGCCGGTATTATTACTGAACCTGTGGCTCACATTTTCAATTGGAGTCTCTTGACCAATTCCATATCCAGCATTTGGATATCAGCTTATGTCCTCCCACTGCTAAAGGGTGGAGATCCCTCAGATGCTACTAACTATGGTCCTATCTCTAAACTCCCTATCCTGGCCAAAGTCTATGAATCCCTAGTGAACTCAGTTAAAAAGCTCCTTCATTGAAAAGAACATACTGAGCAGGGTTCAGTCTGTCTTCTGTTTGTGGATTCATCAAAGGCCTTTGATTCAGTTGACCATGAATTGTTGCTAGCTAGACTCAGGAACATTGGTCTCTGTGAAGGGGCAGTAAATTGGTTTAGGAATTATCTTTCTGACAGAACACAATGTGTATATACTGACAATCACAAGTCTCGCTTTCTTGGAATGAATATAGGTGTCCCAGGGTTCCATTTTAGCTCCAGTGTTCTCAATTTTTATTAATGATTTGGGAAATGGGATGCAACCAGCAAAGTTACATCTATTTGCAGATGATACAGTCATATATTCATGTGCTCCTTCTATGGTTCAGGCTGTTGAAGAGCTCTAGTCACTGCAGGCCTCCCTTTTATGGTCTCAAACTGGCCTTGAATGTACAAAAAACGAAATTCATGACCTTTCCCAGAGCCAGAACTCTGCCAGAGAAGGTTAGCATTGTCACATCTGGTGGCTTATCCATTGAAAACGTGTCATCCTACAAATACCTAGGTATTTGGTTGGATGACAAGTTGTCCTTCAAAGTTCATGTGGATAATCTTGTGACAAAGCTGCTTAAATTTTCTCTCTGTTGTTGATTATGGTGACTTGTTGTATATGCATGCAGCCTCCTCTGTCTTACAGAGACTGGACTCTGTTTATCATGCAGCCTCCTCTGTCTTACAGAGACTGGACTCTGTTTATCATGCAGCCTCCTCTGTCTTACAGAGACTGGACTCTGTTTATCATGCAGCCTCCTCTGTCTTACAGAGACTGGACTCTGTTTATCATGCAGCCTCCTCTGTCTTACAGAGACTGGACTCTGTTTATCATGCAGCCTCCTCTGTCTTACAGAGACTGGACTCTGTTTATCATGCATCCTTGCACTTTACTACAAATGCCAAGTCACTCACCCACCATTACACCTTGTACCAAATGGTAGATTGGACCTCACTTTATATGCACAGAAAGATACATTTGTATGTGTTCATCTACAAAGCCCTTTTAGGTAAACTCCCTCTTTACCTCTGTAGTCTGGTCTCCTGCACCACCAGTAGTTACCATACCTGGTCTGCTAGGTGGTTGCTACTCAAAGTCCCCAGGACATTCACAGTATTAGGCAAGACTGCCTTCTCTTCTTGTGCACCAGAGGCATGGAATAGTCTACAATCCATGCTTCAACTAGATATGTTAGTGCCACTGAATACATTTAAAATATTGATGGGATGTTTTTTTGGGGTGCTGGATCATGTTGTATGTTTTTAATGATGTAATGTATTGATTGTTGCTGCCTTCTTGCCCAGGTCTCCCTTGAAAAAGAGACTCTGGGTCTCAATAGGCTTTTCCTGGTTAAATAAAACAATTGGAGAGGGAAGGGTTCTTTAGATCTGTTAGGAATAAGAGGGTTTCATCAGCATACAGGGCCACTCAATGTTCGAAATCTGATGTTTTAATTCCACTAATTAATGTTTGGGCCCTTACTGCAATGGCAAAGGGTTCTATAGCTAAAAGAAAGAGTCCTGGACTGGCCGGACATCCTTGTCTCATCCCCCTAAAAATCTGAAAATTGTGAAAAAAGTTGTTAGTGGCAACTTCTGCAGTGGGGTCTGTATATCATATCTTAATCCATTTACCGAAGTAGTTCCCAAATCTCTTAAGCACTTAAAATAAGACCACTCAACTCTATGGAATGCCTTCTCTGCATCAAGTGAGAGTATGGCAGTATCAGTGCACATGTGAAGGGTCCCCTATGTTTAGTACTCTCCTCACATTGTGAAAACCTTGGTTTTTCAGGAAACCATTTTGGTCTTTGGACAGAGTTCTCCCATATCTAATACACAATCTCCTGGCTAAGGCTTTAGCACAAATTCTTGAGTCAGATTTCAGAAGAGAAATCGGTCTAACTTTCACATTTTGTTGGGGATTATCCAGCTTCAGAATGAGAGTAAAACACTCCTTAGAGAGGAGGGGAAGCAACCTTGTTGAAATGATTCAGCATACAGTCATTTGGAAAATTATTCAGACCCCATGACTTTTTCCACATTTTGTTATGTTACAGCCTTATTATAAAATTGATTGTTTTTTCCCCTCAATCTACACACTACCCCATAATGACAAAGCAAACAGTTTTTTTTTAGAAATTTTAACAAAATGATAACTTTTTTCTCTCAATGTTATAACACAAGTATTCACACCCTTTACTCAGTACTTTGTTGAAGCACCTTTTAGCAGTGATTACAGACTCGAGTCTTCTTGTGTATGACGCTACAAGCTTGGCACACCTGTATTTTGGGAGTTTCTCCCATTATTCTCTGCAGATCCTCTCAAGCTCTGTCAGGTTAGATGGGGAGTGTTGCCGCACAGCTATTTTCTGGTCTCTCCAGAGATGTTCAAGTCTGGGCTCTGGCTGAGCCTCTCAAGGACATTGAGACTTGTCCCGAAGCCACTTCTGCGTTGTTTTGGCTGTGTATTTCAGGTTGTTGTCCTGTTGGAAGGTGAACCTTCGCCACAGTCAGAGTTCCTGAGCACCCTGGAGCAGGGTTTCATCAAGGATCTCTCTGTATTTTGTTCCTTTTATCTTTCCACTCGATCCTGATTAGTCACCTCCCTGACCAAGGCCCTTCTCCCCCGATCTCAGTTTGGCCGGATGGCCAGCTCTAGAAAGATTATTGGTGGTTCCAAACTTCTTCCATTTTAAGAATGATTGAGGCCTTTCGATCATATTCTTGGACTAAAATGATTGTCACTCACATGCAAGCCTAACATCATGTGCAAAGGGCCTCTGGGTAACGTAGCACATTATTCAATGGTATCGCTTGTTCTCCACAGGCTGTTCATTTCTGATCTTTGATACTTTCGTGGTTTATTAAGGTATCATGTTATATACTACGTTAACGCTATATATGTATGGACCATTTTGTTACTTAGTATTGTTAGGTTCTAATTCTCAGAGTAAAAACTTTATGGACTCTATGAAAGCTCAAACCAAGTTTATTCTTCCCAGAGGATCAATACAGCTGCATTAGACAAAGACATTGTACACACAAGCACTGATATTTAACCCTTTCTCCTAGGCTGAGTCTCCTCCTACACATCTGAACAAATATTGTATCTTCACTGCCAGGCAGGAAACTAAGTGATACAGCCACAAACGTGTCTTTTCCCCTTAAGATCAGATGTTTCATTGATTAGAACATTTGCAGAATGTCGGCCAAAATCCATCTTCTCTCACTGCCAGCCACTGGGCTTCATCTCACTACCATATTTGTTGGTGAGTGGAAACACTAAGCAGATGCTTAACATTCCTACATCCAGTGAAATATCTCTCATTGTTCTATCTGTGGGTGCACGGTGGTAGTGGGGGAACAGGAAGTTCCAGGCAGGCACACACCATTCTTCAGAATAAATAATATATAATAATATATAATAATGTAATATATGCCATTTAGCAGACGCTTTTATCCAAAGCGACTTACAGTCATGTGTGCATACATTCTACGTATGTGTGGTCCCGGGGATCGAACCCACTACCCTGGCGTTACAAGCGCCATGCTCTACCAACTGAGCTACAGAAAGAGCCAGAACTGTGATGTCCAGAACCTTTGTGTTGGTTTCTATTTATTACTACAGGTATGTAATAGCCGGTTTAAACTTCCTAATATCAAAACAACATGTCATACCATGCTAGGTAACATCCGTTACTACATCTTTTAATAATAAGAGCTTTGCAATAGCCTTTGACTTTCAATGATGCGCCATCTCTAATGAACCATCGAAAAGTCACAACAGAAAAGTACAAAGAACTTTTATAGCCAAGATACACCCCTCTCAACTTACATGACAAACCACAGATCTTATGAACAGTTCACAAAGAAAGACTTTTACTTGAGAGAGAGGAGTATCCCATAGCCAGATAGCATTCGCTATTAATTATCGTTCAGTTTGGTCCCTAAGATGAGGTTCTAATCTCGTTCCTGGTACTTCATAGCACAAAAACATTACCTCATGTTATCTGTAATGCTCTTTAGGTTTTATCACCCAAAGACATTGTAAATATCCTCTGTCAGTGCTCTAATATAGAGGCCCATCCTCAGTGGAACACACACAATAGTTAACAGAATACTCTATTCTGTCAAATAAAACCATTATAGTGCAATACAAGGAGTATAACAATCTAGCAATGTTCCACAACAGGTTGTCTGAGGAAATTATGTACATACATTCAATCAATTTATTTGAGATATCTGAGTTTTTTTTAGCATGTTATTGATTTTGTGTAAAATTCACAAGCTGGTAAAATGGTGGCACCCACTCTGTCTGCGTCAACAGACTTCAGTGCTGGTCCACAGAGACAATTTCACGGTCACACTACATTTCTGAAGCAGAATGTAATGATTATCAGTTTTCTACATGTGTACTAATATCCAGACACATTAAGATGTTTCTATATCTATAAATGTTACTATGGTGTGAATGTGAAATAAAATTGTTTTTTCATTGAAATAATACAGTAAAGACAAGGTTATTCAGGAAAATAGTACATAGTGATGCCTAAAACACATACTGCAACTTTGTACTAAATGGCTTTTAGTCATTTATGCAAATTTGGGAAACTCTACTCTAGGTTAAGTACATTTACGTTGTGTAGACAAATTTAAAGCAGGTACTTTGTCTAATTGCAATGAATTCATGTTTTGTTCTAAATGCTTATCTACCAGATCTATTGAAATGAGATCAGTGTTTGACTTGGACAGAATATTAACAGTATTGTGGAGCTCCTGCACCTAAAAATGATTACCAGCACCTATTTCAGTCCAAGTCCAGCACTGAAATAGATCATTTAACAAGAATAAATATATATATTTTTTAGAATAAAGTGCCAGATCTGTCAAGACAACTTTCTGTCTGTTTCTCATTTGTTACTACAGGACAACTAGAATTAAGTCTGAGTTCGGTAACATCAATAGTGAGGACAAACCCAGCCTGCCTCTCTCCTTCCACACTGATTCCAAACCTACAGTCATTGGGTCCTGATTGTGACAGTGGAGCCCAGTTTGCTCTGCAGGATCCAGAGATGAAGCTGGAAGACTGCAGTCAGACAATGGAGCTGAATGTCAGCATTAAAGATGAAGAAGATAAGATAGAGAAATCTCTTTCTCAAGGTAAGAGAATGCCAATATTGTGCAATGCTGTCATCAGGGCAAAGGGTGGCTATTTGAAGAATCTCAGTTATAATGTATTTTGAATGGTTTAACACCTTTTTGTTTACTACATGATTCCATCTGTGTTATTTCATAGTTTTGATGTCTTCACTATATACAATGTAGAAAATAGTAAAAATAAAGAAAAACCCTTGAATGAGTATGTGTTCTGAAACGTTTGACCTGTAGTGTTTATCACAACTGACTGGTTCTTCTGATGTTGTTCTCACAGGAGACCATGTTGAGACATTCTCTACATCCAGAGAGAAACAGCAGGAAGATCACAGAGCTAAGAGGTCTCACCACTGTCCACATTGTGAGGAGAATTTTTCACTTCTATCAAAGCTACAATTACATGTAAAAATACACACAGGAGAGAATCTGTTTTCCTGTACTGACTGTGGGAAGAATTTCACAACCTCAAAGGCTCTGACAGTTCATCAGAGAGTGCACAGAGGAGAGAAGTCATACCCCTGCTCTGACTGTGGAAAGAGTTTCTCTCAACTGTGCACCTTAAAAAGACATGAACATATACATACAGGAGAGAAGCCTTACTCCTGCTCTGACTGTGCGGCGAGTTTCTCTCAACTGTACAACTTAAAAAGACATGAACGCATACATACAGGAGAGAAGACTTACTCCTGCTCTGACTGTGACAAATGCTTCAAAAGATCAACTGCTCTAAAGGTTCATCAGAGAACACACACAGGAGAAAAGCTTTACTCCTGCTCTGACTGTGACAAATGCTTCAAAAGATCAACTGCTCTAAAGGTTCATCAGAGAACACACACAGGAGAAAAGCCTTACTCCTGCTCTGACTGTGGAAGGAGTTTCTCTAAACTGTACAACTTAAAAACACATGAACGTGTACATACCGGAGAGAAGCCTTACTCCTGCTTTTACTGTGAAAAAATCTTCAGAACATCATCTGATCAAAAAGTTCACCAGAGAACACACACAGGAGAGAAGCCTTACTCCTGCTCTGACTGTGGAAAGCGATACTCTCAACTGGGCCACTTAAAAACACATGAACGTGTTCATACAGGAAAGAAGCCTTACTCCTGCTCTGACTGTGAAAAATGCTTAAAAACATCCGCTGAGCAAAAAGTTCACCAGAGAACACACACAGGAGAGAAGCCTTACTCCTGCTCTGACTGTGAAAAATGCTTCAAAACATCAACTGATCGAAAAGTTCATCAGAGAATACACACAGGAGAGAAGCCTTACTCCTGCTTTTACTGTGAAAAATGCTTCAAAACATCAACTGATCGAAAAGTTCATCAGAGAACACACACAGGAGAGAAGCCTTACTCCTGCTCTGACTGTGAAAAATGCTTCAAAAGATCAACTGCTCTAAAAGTTCATCAGAGAAATCACACAGGAGATAAGCCTTACACCTGCTCTGACTGTGGAAAGAGTTTCTCTCAACTGGGCGACTTAAAAACACATGAACGTATACACACAGGAGAGAAGCCTTTCTCCTGCTCTGACTGTGAAAAATGCTTCAAAACATCAACTGAGCAAAAAGTTCACCAGAGAACACACACAGGAGAGAAGCCTTACTCCTGCTCTGGCTGTGGAAAGAGATTCTCTCAACTGGGCCACTTAAGAAGACATGAACTTATACATACAGGAGTGAAGCCTTACTCCTGCTCTGACTGTGGAAAGAGTTTCTCTCAACTGGGCGACTTAAAAACACATGAACGTGTACATACAGGAGAGAAGCCTTACTCCTGCTTTTACTGTGAAAAAATCTTCAGAACATCAACTGAGCAAAACGTTCATCAGAGAACACACACAGGAGAGAAGCCATACTCCTGCTCTGACTGTGGAAAGAGTTTCTCTAAACTGGGGGACTTAAAAACACATGAACGTATACACACAGGAGAGAAGCCTTACTCCTGCTCTGACTGTGGAAAGAGTTTCTCTAAACTGTACAACTTAAAAAGACATGAACGTATGCATATAGGAGTGAAGCCTTAATCCTGCTCTGATTGTGTAAAATGTTTCACAGCATCAACTGACCTAAAAGTTTGTCAGAACACACACTGGAGAGAAGCCTTACTACTGCTCTTAATGCGGCAAGAGTTTCTCCCGATTGGGAAATGTAAAGACACACCAACGGATACATAGTTGACCGAAGTCTTATCAATGCACTGACTGTGAGAAGATATTCTACAGATTGGGCCATTTAAAAAGACACCAATGTATACATAAAGGAGAGAAGCCTCATCAGTTCTCTCAGACCAGCTAAGATTAGACACTCCACTTCATTCTCATGTCATTAAATAATTGGCAACATTGAATTGGATCAAATGAAGCGTAGAACGCTCTATTGCAAAATTTTAAAAATATATATTTAAAAAACAGTTAAGGACACCTGCTTTTTCCATAGCAGACCAGGTGGGCTAAGGAATGAAAACATTGGAAACATACTGCCTGGTCTGATGAATCCCTGTTCCTGCTGTTTCATGCTGATGGGAGGACTGGGGGAGGAAACCACGAGGACATACATCCAGTGGTGGAAAAAGTACCTAACTGTCAGACTGAGTGAAAGTAATGATACCTTTAATAGAAAATGACACAGGTAAAAGTGAGTCACCCAGTAAAATACTACCTCAGTAAAAGTCTAAAAGCTTTTGGTTGTATATATACTTATGTATTAAAAGTAATTGCTAAAATATACTCCATCAAAAGTAAAAGTATGAATAATTTCAAATTCCTTAAATTAAGCAAACCAGACTGTACAACTGTGTTGTGTTTTTTTTATATATATTACAGATAGACATAATTTACGAACGATGCATTTGTGTTTAGTGAGTCTTCCAGATCAGAGGCAGTAGGAATGACCAGGGATGTTCTCTTGATAAGTGCGTGAATTGGACCATTTTCTGTTCTGCTAATCATAAAAAATGTAACAAGTACTTTTGGGTGTCAGGGAAAATGTATGTAGTAAAAAGTACATTTTGTTTAGGAATGTAGTGAATTAAAAGTTGTCAAAAAATATAAATAGTACAGATACTACAAAAACTACTAAAGTAGTTCTTTAAATCATTTTTACTTCAGTACTTTACACCACTGCCTGCATCCATGCCGTGTGTCAGCATTTCAGGCTGGTGGTGTGTTTTCAGGGCTCACATTGGGCCCCTTGATAAAAGTTGAACAATGTTTGAATGCCACGCGATATTGTGAGAGCAAAATTGCAAGATTACGTTATATTAGTTTAATTTTATCAAATGGTTGTTTTATGCAACAGAATAGAGGGTTCTTATAACTCTATGGTTTCTGTGTGAACTGAAAAGTGGGCCTCTGGGAGATTTAACACTGACAGAAGATTTACATTGTCTTGGGTTGATAAACCTAACAAGACCGCATTCCATAGCATGAGTTAATGTTTCTGTCCTGAGGTACCAGGGGGAAATGGCTCCAGTGTGGAGTTGGGGGGCCAGACCCTGGTCTCTAGACAATGAGAAATTAGTATATTTCATATGAATCCTTACCTTGTGGCCCATTTCATAAATCTGTTGTTTGTAATGAACATCCAGGAGGATGGACTTTGCTATAAAAATGCTGTGGCTTAGTCCTGCTGGTTGGGCTCTCAACGAATCACCTACGGTCATTGACCAGCTCCATTACTGCAGTAATTAATTAATAAAGTTAGATTGTTTTGAAGAAATGTATAAGTTTCTCCTTTTGATTACAATAATTCCACCACAATATCTAAACATCATTGCCAATCAGGTGCATCCCTTCATGGCGGCAGTGCAAATGGATTTTCTTTTCATTAGGATTATGCCTTATGCCACAAGGCTTGTCCAGGAATGGTTCCAAGAACATTACAGTGAATTCAGCTCACGGAAGGAGATGGAACAAGCTATTCGGAGAAGATCCACTCCCAGCCAACTTGACACGATTGTAGGAAGCATTGGAGTCAACATGGACCAGCATCCCTGTCGAACGCTCTCAACACCTTGGACAGTCCATGCCCAAAGATTTTAGGCTGACATTCTAGATGATTCTGTGTATCGTAAATTCAAATAAAGTTCACATAATAATCATTTCTAAAATCTAACAATTTGAAATTATAGCCTATTTGGTAATGACAGTCATGACACTTTTTTTAACTGGTGCATAAATATTTTAAAAGACTTTTGGAAGTGTGATACTTAGAATAATGTCAAAAGTCTGGGTGTGAGAATGCTTTATAAAATTAAAAGCTGAAAAAATAGTGAGGTTATTTAGTATCTACTTAATGGATGTGAAATAAACATATCTAAATTAAAGTCTTCAAGACTATTTACATAATCAACTGGGCATTACGACATCTATATAGTCTTGGGTATATATTGAGCTCTAACAAATGGTGTGTGTAAAAGGTCTGTTGAAATGAATACTGTAGTGGTGTGAGAAAGGTAACAAGCTTCCTCTCTGGTTCTATTCTCCAATAGTAACTGGGTCATTATTGAATTGCATGGGTAATACTGTTTCTTGGCTTTGGTACGCTATAAAACACTTATTTAATAAGAAAACACAAGCACTTTATACTGATAAACATCTATTTGTATGCACTGTAGACATCACTGGTGTCTAACGAATGGGCTTGTCACCATGGTGATGTGTAGAGATGTAGTGACATGAATTAAACAAAGACATTCAGTAGATCAATAAAACTGCAGTAGTGTATCTGGTCTCAAAGCTGATGCTGAAAAACCATGTCAGTGCTGAGGTCAAATGTAATGCTCATTTACATTTCCTGTTTGTTTCAGCTTCATACAACCAGGAATTATTTAGCTTAAAACAGTTTTTAGTATTTAATGATAGAGAAGCGATTGAGCAGCACAAATTCATTCAAGTCCAACTTTATTTTATATTGTCAGATCAATTAAGTTCAATTGAGTAATTCAATCACATTCATAATAAAATACAATTTAATAAACATGTAGTCATTTCATAGCCTGTGCATCAGTAGTAAAATGTATCTACCCAAACCAGTGGTGAAAACTGATCACACCATCTATGATACATGTAGTGTCTACCAGTTCATTCTCACAGAAAGCTGAAAACAGCATTTCCTATCCACCCTCCCCCAGATCATTGTGACAACTGTAATAAAACAGAGGGGATTTCTTCCTTCACCATCATACCGGAAAGAACATGCATGTCAGGGGTAGAATTTCCTGTAAAACAACATTTGTGGTATATTTCCTGGCCATGTGGTTATTATTTTGGAAGGTATAATACTCCTCCCACAGATGAACAACTGGATTGAGATCTGGTGACTCGTCAGGCCACTGCAGTAAACTGAATTCACTGTCATGTTCTTGGAACCATTCCTGGACAAGCCTTGTGGCATAATCCTGCTGAAGAAATCTATTTGCAGATGGATAAACTGCTGCCATGAAGGGAGGCACCTGATTGGCAATGATTCTTTAGATATCCTGTGGTATTCAAACGTTGCTCCACTTTTATCAAGGGACCAAATATGTGCCATGAAAACACCCCACACCATCACCACCAGCCTGTAATGATGACACACAGCATGGATACATGTACTCATGGTTTCCTCCATACCCTAGTCCTCCCATCAGCATAAAACAGCAGGAACAGGGATTCATCAGACCAGGCAATGTTGTTCATATTCATTCTCCAGTGTCCAGTCTTTTCATTCCTTTGCCCACTGCAACTGCAGTCTTGTTTTCTGCTGAAAGCTAATGGGGATCCATAATAAAAACTACATTAAGGATTATAGCTTTCACCTGGGTTCACCTGGTCAGTCTATGTCATGGAAAGAGCAGGCGTCCTACCAGCTCATTCCCACAGAAACCTGCAGAGGGAAGCAGTACCACCCATTCAACCATCAGACTCTATTGTGAGACTGTCTCACAGAGGATATTCAACCCTAAAAGCAAATTCAAGGTCATCTCAATATCTTTACAGTAGAAGCTAACAAAACACACCAAAACTGACAAAGTGCACACAGATCAGTAAAGAGAGGCTAACATTCTATAACGCTCCCTTTCCTCTGCATTGTTCTCTCACAGTGAGAAACAATAGGATTACCATAGTGTTCTACACTTTCTTCATTTGATCCAATTCAACATTGCCAATTATTTTATGAGCTAATGAAGTGGAGTGTCTAATCTTAGCTGATTTGAGAGAACTGATGAGGCTTCTCTCCTTTATGTATACATTGGTGTCTTTTTAAATGGCCCAATCTGTAGATTCTCTTCTCACAGTCAGTGCAGTGATGAGGCTTCTCTCCTGTGTGTATACATACATTCATGTCGTTTTAAGTGGCACAGTAGAGAGAAACTTGATGCACAGTCAGAGCTGATGTAAGGATTCTCTCCTATGTGTGTTGTCATGACGTTGCCCTCTTTGGGTACAGCAAGCCCCATCCCCCTCTCCCTGTCTCCTACACCTAGGCTGCTGTGGTCAGAGACAGGTCATAAATTCCTGGAGGAGATTATCTCCTCATGGCCACAGTATAGAGAGAGAGGGAGTTTTCATAGAAGAGAACAAAGGAATTTCTTCCACTTTACAGAACTTGAGGTCCGAACAACATATATGTTCTGGAGAAGGTATAAACGATCGGTGAAGAATCCAGCTACGAACTGGTCCGTTTTGTACAATTTGGTGAAACTCATGGGAGACAATATGGCCACATTACCATAACTCTGTTTATATAATAGCCTCAGATATGAGGTTTACATCTAATTGTTGTATAAGATGAATGAGTGAGGATGATACTGTTTGTAAAATTGTGTGATGTGATTTTGGACTGTTTAATGGAGGAAACTCCAATTCCCTTTTGAGTTTAACTAAATCAGAGGACCGGCCATGAGCACAGTTTTGACCTGGCGTCATGAGACAGCCTTTTTCTGCTCCCCCGAATAAAACCGCCACTTTGAGAATTTCTCAACAGACCATGTTTCCCTCAATTATGAGAGGACAAAGGTTGCAGACCAGCTTACCTCGATAAGAGGGCCAAGGTTTGAGTAGATGGCTGAATCTTTTAACCATACCACGTGGTTAAACTCTTAGACTATCGATACCGACAGAATAAGAACAAGTCTTTGATATTAATTACTAGTCTGCAGCTAGGAATTCAGTATCATTGAACGCCAAGACCGACAACCGCCGAAACATCTATCCATAACGACATGAATGAATGTCACTGAACTATCCATTCTAACCACGACAGAGAGGGCGGACAGACTCTTCAACAGAAACAAACTTTTCAACAGAGATCCCAACAACACACTGAGTGTAAATATGTATATTGATTGCAATTGTTCCCGAATTAGTGAGCGTTCATGTGCAAAGGATTAGCATTTCAATTGTTATAATTATCAACTGTGTGTTGTCTTCTCAGTCGACCCCCACTTCCCTTTTGTACACCAAGCCACGATAATGGTTTATCCCACTAGGGAAACTCCGTTTAATTTCCTTGTAACTATCAACTGTTTGTTTATGCATTTCTCTGAATTACTTAGTTAGTAAATAAATGATTTAAGACAATTGATGTATGGATTGCTCATAGTCAAGACTGGGTTTGTGCAGATAACCAACAATTTACGACGTTTGGAATGAGACTAACGTGAGGTAAAGTAAATAATTCATTAATTCGAAGACTAATTGATCAGATATAAAATATCTGAAAGTTATATCAGGAAAATTATAACTTTAATCTGAATATTTTCCTTGGTGCCCTGACTTCCTAGTTAATTACAGCTACATGATTAATCAGAGAATCTTTGATAAAGACTAAAAGTCTTCATTTAATGATAGTAAAGACACGACAACAGCTACAGCACTCACCAGTTTTCTTCCCAGAAGTGCATAGGTCATCCCTGTAGACTGCCCAAAACTAGTGCCTTACAGCTGTAGACTTATCATATAGTTATCAACTTAGGATAGTGCCTAAGCAACACACCAAGTAGGAAAGCCCTAGATATAACATTAGACAATGCCATGATAGGGTCATTTTGCCAAGACCTTGGACGTATATAGAATACAGTCCAATTAAGGTGGCATAACTATATATTGTTTTGTTTATGCTTTTATTCATTTAGTTTCATTTTCTTCGGCACTTGGAAAGTGATAGAGCCATAAACAACTCCCCCATACAACGCCGCTCGTTTGGGAGGAAATGTAATGATATATTTCATGAGTGTGTGTGCGTTCTTGTTAACATTTGCCTAAGTTACTTCCCAGATCTTCCAGTCTGGACGACCAGACGACCGGTCCGGAACGGCGATCCCAATCCGGACATCCGCTGCCCAGCCATGAAGCGGGCTTCTTCATTCGCAGAACCCCTACCCGGGTCGACCACCAGAGGGAGACCACAACCAGGACAACCCACGGTCATTTTTATGTTGGTTTGCAACGTGCAGGTTAAATCGCAACATTGAACCCAACATGGGAGGACTGTCATGACGTTGGCCTGTGGGTAAGATTTATGACCACCCCCCATAAATACCTTTCTCTCTTGACTCTACCGAAGGACTCTTGAAAAGCCTTTGTTAAACATAGAGTCGGGAACATCAAAAGGTGGGGGGAAAGGTACCATATTTCAGTAATCCAACCAGTTAAAAAATATGCGTTGGTACTTCTTATGGCTGCAATCCCGTTAACGAAATCGATATGATAACAGCCAGTGAAACTGCAGGGTGCCAAATTCAAAACAACAAATCTCATAATTAAAATTCCTCAAACATACATGTATTTTATACCGTTTTAAAGGTAATCTTGTTGTTAATCCCACCACAGTGTCCGATTTTCAAATATGCTTTACAGCGAAAGCACCACAAACGATTATGTTAGGTCACCACCAAGCCACAGAATAAGCACAGCCATTTTTCCAGCCAAAGATAGCAGTCACAAAAAGCAGAAATATAAAAAGCAGATAAAATGAATCACTAACCTTTGATGATCTTCATCAGATGACACTCATAGGATTTCATGTTAAACAATACATGGATGTTTTGTTTGATGAAGTTCATATTTATATAAAAAAAAACCTGAGTTTACATTGGCGCGTTACGTTCACTAGTTCCAAAAACATCCAGTGATTTTGCATAGCCACATAGATTCAACAGAAATACTCATCATAAATGTAGATGATAATACAAGTTATACACATGGAATTATAGATATACCTCTCCTTAATGCAACCAATGTGTCAGATTTCAAAAAAACTTTATGCAATAATCTGAGATGGCACTCAAAAATAACCAAATTAGCCATGTTGGAGTCAACAGAAACCATAAATTACATGATAAATATTACCTTTGAAGATCTTCATCAGAATGCACTCCCAGGAATCCTAGTTCCACAAATGTTTGATTTGTTCGATAATGTCCGTTATTTATGACCAAATAGATCCTTTTGTTAGAGGATTACTTGGGACAAAAACTTCCAAAAGTTCTATTACAGGTCGAAGAAACGTTTCAAATTAAGTATAGAATCAATCATTAGGATGTTATCATAAATCTTCAATAAAGTTCAAACCAGAGAATTCCTTTCTGTCTAGAGGACAGATGGAACGCAGGTGGATATCATGTGAACAAACTGGGCTCCACTGTCACAATCAGGATCCAGTGACTGTAGGTTTGGACTCAGTGTGGAAGGAGAGAGGCAGGCTGGGTTTGTCCTCACTGTTGATGTTATCGGCCTCAGACTTAATTCAAGTCGGCCAGTAGTACGGACACAAAATCACACAATGGACACAAAATCACACAACGGAAGAGCACTTAATCTATAGTAGATTGACTAAATTCTCATAAATGACTCAAAATCCATGTAGTACAAGGTGTTTTCTGCAGCACTATGTACTATTTTCCTGAACAACCGCGTCTTCATTGTATTATTTCACATCAAAAACCAATGGTATTTCCGATCATACCAAAGTAACATTTATAAAGATAGAAACAACTGAATGTGTCTGAATATTAGTACACATGTAGAAAACTTATCACGTTCAGCTTCAAAAACAAAAAAATTGTCTCTCTCTGCTGCACCCTCACTGCCTGTACTGAAGTCCGTTGACGCATAGTGGGCGCCGCCATTGTACCAGCTCGTGAATATTACACAAAACCAATAATGCAAAACGAGCTTGGAAATCTCAAATGAAAACTATGTACATCCACTCAGACAAAACCAACGTCTCGAGCTATGCTACTTGTAAAATATTTTCACGTTCTTCAGTTGGTTTGACACAAAAAAATACATCAAATCTTTACCAAACGTGATAATACCTTAACAGATTTGTTAACTAGCATGGTATGACATGTTCTTTCGCTATTAGAAAGTTTAATCTTGCTATTACACGTTTCAATTTATTACTAAAGGTATGTAATGGACACAAAGGTTATCTTCTGGACGACACAGTTCTGGCGCTTGCCAGGAACTTCCTATTTCCTCCTTACAGCGCCACCAAAGATGCTTTATGACTAAACCAAGATATACCACTGCTTGTCGTTTCCAATGGGAACAAATTAGTCATAGAGGACAGACAAAGGAGGTGGGCTGAGCCAAGCACATTCTAGCATAATCTGCATATTTCCATTAGGAAAAGCCTACTCTGAAGTGCTCGTGGGCAATAACTCAATATACCTTTGCACTCCTTCTAAACAGCGCAATGTTTTTTTACAACTTTACAGAACTTAGTCCACATTGTATTGAAAAACTGTATTGAGATCAAATGTTTAATTGATGAGTAAATGTGCAAAACTTCGGCCAAAATCCATATTGTTCTATATTGTTTTCGCTCCTCCCTTGTACTTGATTGATCAATTGAGGTCACTAATTCGTGAGGAACTGCCAAACCTGGTTGTCTCGGTTTCAATTGTAAGGAAAAAACACAAACCAGCAGATACAAGGCCCTCCATGGAATACAATTGACATCCCTGGTTTAAACAATATAGCACCTCATCTAGTGTAGCCAGTTAAACCAGATTGGAAGAAATGAAAAAGCTATTAACTGAAATATTCTTTAAGTTTTAATGTATTATTTTTTAGCAGCATAGGTCAACACAAATGGAGGAGGCCTTCATCATTGTTTGGAGCACGACACCCACCATATTGATGGATAATGTCACATTGTTGTATTGATTCTTTATTTCTTTACAATCAATCATTATTCGCAATCATTATTTAAAAATATTATTGACAATCATTATTTATATTCCTTATTTACAGTCATTACTCACTATCGGTATTCACAATCATTATTACAGTAATTTTCTACTGTTTTCCACAAGAAGCTTCAAAAGAAGGATAATAAACAAAGAAAATCGCACCTGTTGATCACAGGAAGCAACCTAACAGGAGTTCATCATTAAGGCCCCTAGGACTCTCTGTTGATCACAGGAAGCAACCTAACAGGAGTTCATCATTAAGGCCCCTACGACTCTCTGTTGATCACAGGAAGCAACCTAACAGGAGTTCATCATTAAGGCCCCTAGGACTCTCTGTTGATCACAGGAAGCAACTTAACAGGAGTTCATCATTAAGGCCCCTAGGACTCTCTGTTGATCACAGGAAGCAACCTAACAGGAGTTCATCATTAAGGCCTCTAGGACTCTCTGTTGATCACAGGAAGCAACCTAACAGGAGTTCATCATTAGGACTCTGTTGATCACAGGAAGCAACCTAACAGGAGACTCTCTGTTGATCACAGGAAGCAACCTAACAGGAGTTCATCATTAAGGCCCCTAGGACTCTCTGTTGATCACAGGAAGCAACCTAACAGGAGTTCATCATTAAGGCCCCTTGGACTCTCTGTTGATCACAGGAAGCAACCTAACAGGAGTTCATCATTAAGGCCCCTAGGACTCTCTGTTGATCACAGGAAGCAACCTAACAGGAGTTCATCATTAAGGCCCCTAGGACTCTCTGTTGATCACAGGAAGCAACCTAACAGGAGTTCATCATTAAGGCCCCTAGGACTCTCTGATCACAGGAAGCAACCTAACAGGAGATCACAGGAAGCAACCTAACAGGAGTTCATCATTAAGGCCTCTAGGAGTTCTCTCTGTCTGTTGATCACAGGAAGCAAGTTCATCTAACTGTTGATCACAGGAAGCAACCTAACAGGAGTTCATCATTAAGGCTAGGACTCTCTGTTGATCACAGGAAGCAACTTAACAGGAGTTCCCCTAGGACTCTCTGTTGATCACAGGAAGCAACCTAACAGGAGTTCATCATTAAGGCCCCTAGGACTCTCTGTTGATCACAGGAAGCAACCTAACAGGAGTGCTATATTGTCACTGTTAACAGTGTCCAAAGAAGGGCCAGAAATATACAGAATGGTGTCGTCTGCGTAGAGGTGGATCAGAGACTCAACAGCAGCAAGAGCGACATCATTGATGTATACAGAGAAGAGAGTCAGTCCAAGAATTGAACCCTGTGGCACCCCTATAGAGACTGCCAGAGGTCCGGACAGCAGAGCCTCCGATTTGACACACTGAACTCTATCAGAGAAGTAGTTGGTGAACCAGGCGAGGAAATCATTTGAGAAACCAAGGCTGTCGAGTCTGCCGATGAGGATGTAATGATTGACAGAGTCGAAAGCCTTGGCAGATCAATGAATAAGGCTGCACAGTAATGTTTCTTATCGATGGCGGTTAAGATATCGTTTAGGACCTTGAGCGTGACTGAAGTGCACCCATGACCAGCTCTGAAACCAGATTGCATAGCAGAGAGGGTATGGTGAGATTTGAAATAGTCAGTAATCTGTTTGTTGACTTGGCTTTCGAAAGACCTTAGAAAGGCAGGGTAGAATAGATATAGGTCTGTAGCAGTTTGTGTCTAGAGTGTCTCCCCCTTTAAAGAGGGGGATGACCGCAGCTGCTTTCTAATCTTTGGGAATCTCAGATGACACAAAAAAGAGGTTGAACAGGCTAGTAATAGGGGTGGCAACAATTTTGGCAGATCATTTTAGAAAATAAGGCTCCAGATTGTCTAGCCCGGCTGATTTGTAGGGGTCCAGATTTTGCAGCTCTTTCAGAACATCAGCTGACTGGATTTGGGAGGAGAAATGGGGAAGACTTGGGCGAGTTGCTGTGGGGGGTGCAGTGCTGTTGACCGGGGTAGGGGTAGCCAGGTGGAAAGCATGGCCAGCTGTAGATAAATGCTTATTGAAATTCTCAATTATAGTGGATTTATCAGTGGTGACAGTGTTTCCTATCTTCAGTGCAGTGGGCAGCTGGGAGGAGGAGGTGTTCTTATTCTCCATGGACTTTACAGTGTCCCAGAACTTTTTTGAGTTAGTGTTGCAGGAAGCAAATTTCTGCTTGAAAAAGCTAGCCTTGGCTTTTCTAACTGCCTGTGTATAATGGTTTCTAGCTTCCCTGAAAATCTCCATATCACGGGGGCTGTTCGATGCTAATGCAGAACGCCATAGGATGTTTTTGTGTTGGTTAAGGGCAGTCAGGTCTGGGGAGAACCAAGGACTATATCTGTTCCTGGTTCTAAATTTCTTGAATGGGGCATGCTTATTTAAGATGGTTAGGAAGGCATTTAAAAAAAAAAACCAGGCATCCTCTACTGATGGGATGAAATCAATATCCTTCCAGGATACCCCGGCCAGGTCAATTAGAAAGGCGTGTGTTTCAGGGGGAGGTCGTTTGACCGCTGACCCATTACGGATGCAGGCAATGTGGCAGTGATCGCTGAGATCTTGGTTGAAAACAGCAGAGGTGTATTTAGAGGGCAAGTTGGTTAGGATGATATCTATGAGGGTGCCCGTGTTTACGGCTTTGGGGAGGTACCTGGTAGGTTCATTGATAATTTGTGTGAGATTGAGGGCATCAAGTTTAGATTGTAGGATGGCTGGGGTGTTAAGCATGTTCCAGTTTAGGTCGCCTAGCAGCACAAGCTCTGAAGATAGATGGGGGGCAATCAGTTCACATATGGTGTCCAGAGCACAGCTGGGGCAGAGGGTGGTCTATAGCAGGCGGCAACGGTGAGAGACTTGTTTTTAGAGAGGTGGATTTTTAAAAGAAGAAGTTCAAATTGTTTGGGTACAGACCTGGATAGTAGGACAGAACTTATATTTATATAAAAAAATATTATTTACCTCAAATCTATAATCCTCCAAGAAGCTAGCCAGAAGCTAATCAGAAACTAGTTAGCTTCTTTACTGGCTAATCGTTAGTATTTCGCTAACCACGGTTTGTGGTCATCAGCTATCCTTTAGCTCGAAAATCTATCGCCAGTTTTGTGCCGGAACATACCGGACGTATTTTTCTCTCCGTGTCCCCGGGTTTCAACCGCAAGCTCTGGACATTTATACCTGAATATCGCAGCTAACTAGCTACTATACGTGTGACTATCGGCTTTCGTCGATTCCGGAGCAAACATAAATTATTCCTGAGCTAGCCAGCTGAAGAGTTCCACCAGTCACTCCTGGGCTACAATCACCTATCCGGACCCGTTTTACGCCTTCACAACTGGACTACCGACGTTATCTGCCCGAGGGAGTTATCCAGCTGGCTCCTCGGTCGCGACGTTACCTGAACGCCCATCTGCGGTCCGCTAATCGTTAGCGGTCTTATCGGCTGCTATCTGAATAGACCTATCGGACCAATGTTTTTCTTTACTGGCTAACGATTACTGGCTAACGATTAGCCAGTAAAGAAGCTGGCTAGCTTTCTGGCTAGCTTTCTGGCTAGGCTTCTATGGTGGATTACAGATCTGAGGTGTAGAGGACTGCTAATTCTTATGTAGGTGACATTACTGCTATTGCATTGTTATAACTGAGACAACACATAGCAACGTATTTTCACAGTAAAGCATGTTGGGTCCCCTACAGGATAGCTCCCACACATACACACACTAACTGCCGAGGACACACAGATAAGACATACACCCACACATTGGGAGGAAGAGACACAGCCTTGACTTGCAGACACGAGCACACACACACAATCTCCTTCCTAGCCGAACATTGTGTGACTGAGAACAGCCCGACGAGACCCGGGGGAACGACGGACGGCTCAACAGGACCAATCCAAGAAGACAACACCTCAACTGTGGCCAACCAAAAGACCGTGACTTCCAGACTCAACCTACTTTCTGTACATAACATGCTTGCAATCTGTTATCGGGGCTTCTTTCTGCTGGTTCCTTGTGGGCCGAATGAATGAGCCCGTATACGTTGTACCAGATATCTTTACTCTGAATAAACTGTCGCTTGTCACATAATTGACCACCTTGTCCGAATCGATCCTTGACCGACTCGCCCTATCTACATATCCCATTATCAACAGAGGTAAATAATACTTTCTTTAAAAAATATATAAATTGGTGAGGCGGGTTGCAGGAGAGTGTTTTGAAGATGAGTTTATGGAAAATAAAACATATATATAAAAAGGTATGCGAAGAAAGTTGTAAATATATATATATATACACGGGACACGACAGGAAGAGGACAAAAGATGTCTGACTGCTATGCCATCTTGGTGACAGATATAGTATGCCTCTCTCTATTTGTAAGTCATGGATATGTATCTTTCTGAAACAACAATTATTTTCTATTACCTCCTCTCTTAAGTGGCTTTCCAACTTCCAAGCCCTGGAACCTCAGTTGGCACACATCATGTCCGACCACATTAGTTTCTGGCTACAGGCGACTTCTCGTCACCAGTTCTGTTGTGGCTCTGTAATACGAACGTTCAATTTCTCTTACACTTTCCAAAATAATAACCACATGGCCAGGAAATATACAACAAATGTTGTTTTACAGGAAATTCAACCCCTCTGACATACATTTTCTTTCCGGTATGATGGTGAAGGAAGAAATCCCCCTTGGTCATTCTATTACAGTTGTCACAATGATCTGAAGGGAGGGACAGTCTGCTCCTACCAGACTGTCCCTCTAGTTTCTAGCATGATTAAAAGACACTCGAGATATTCTGAAAAGCCTGGCCCACAGAGGGATCCCAGTCCTAAATAAAAGTCAGCAATAAACCAGCTGGTTCTTCCCTGTGGATGCAACACCACCTCCCATTGTTACTGTGTGTATGAACACATTTTGAACAACAGCCTCCTAAAATGCTGTGGTGCTTACATTACTAAGGTACAAATCTGTCGTTATGCCCCTGAACAAGGCAGTTAACCTACTGTTCCGAGGCCGTCATTGAAAATAAGAATTTGTTCTTAACTGACTTGCTTAGTAAAAAATAAAAATGTGTCACGGAGGAGGTTACCCCTTCTCATGTAATGGGGTTGGTTCATCCAAGGATCCCGGAATGCACGGACGGTGTTAGTGGGGGAACAGGAAGTTCCGGACAGATGCACACATTTTTTCAGTATATAGAAAGCGCCAGAACGACGCAGTCAATAAGATAACATTTGTGTCCGTTTCTATTTATTACTACAGGTATGTAATACCTGTAATACGTTTAAACATTCTAATATCGAAATAATGTCGTTTTAGGTAATATATCCGTCATTTTTGTGTGAAGCCGAGTGAAAAAAGTGATAACTATTTTACAAGTTACGTAGTTAGAGCAGTTGGGGTTTGTCTTAGTGGATGTACATAATTTCATCAAGGTAATTTCATAAAGAATCTATTTTACTTGAGATTTCTGAATTCGTTTTACAAGTTATTGGTTTTGTGTCAAATTCACGAGCTGGTAAAATGGCGGCGCCACCCGGTCTGAGTCAACAGACTTCTGTGCAGGCTGTGTGTTCGCAGCAGAGGAAGAGACATTTTACGGTTGCACTACTGTTTTGAAGCTGAACGTAATGATTATCAGTTTTCTACACGTGTACTAATATTCAGAGACATTCAGTTGTTTCTATCTTTGTCTATAAATGTTACTATGGTGTGAACGGAAATACTATTGGATTTTGATTTAAATAAAACAGTGGAGGTTATTCAGGAATATAGTACACAGTGCTGCCTAAAACATACTGCAACCTTGTACTAAATGGTTTTTGAGGCTTTTATGCATTTATGTGAATTCAGGAAATCTACTATAGATTAAGTGCATTTAAGTTGTGTAGTCTAATTTAAAGTGTGAACTTTGTCTAATGTGAATTAATTCATGAATTGTTGTCAATGCTTAGCTACCAGATCTATTGAAATGAGATCAGTGCTTGACTTGGACAGGAGCTCACCCGAGCTGGGTACCGTCACCTCAAATTTCTACTGTTTGATCTCATGTTCCTCTTATGGAATATTAGTTCAACAGTATTGTGGAGCTCCTGCACCTAAATATAATCAATATTTTTAGAGAATAAAGAAAGGGCCAGAACTGTCAAGACAATAACTTTTTGTGTCCGTTTCTCTTTATTACTACTGGCCGACTCAGATTAAGTCTGATGCCAGTAACATCAACAGTGAGGACAAACCCAGCCTGCCTCTCTCCTTCCACACTGAGTCCAAACCTACAGTCACCGGGTCCTGATTGTGACAGTGGAGCCCAGTTTGCACTGCAGGATCCAGAGATGGCATCAGTGAAGCTGGAAGACTGCAGTCAAACACTGGAGCTGAATGTCAACATTAAAGATGAAGAAGAGGAGGAGAAGATTGGTAAGAGCAGGTTCTATCTATCTATAAGTTAACTTCATAAATTAGACCTCCATAAGTTATGCCCCAGTCTATTGATAGGTTGACTTCTGTAATTCTGACATCACATCCCTGAACAACTGGGTTATCTGGAGTGATCAGAGTGTAGACTAAAGAAGTGAAGTAGACAAACTGCCAGTGTTTTAAAGCTCTATGGATTGAGTCTGTACTTACTAACCCTTGTGATAGTGAGTGGAGGATGATATGAAATGAGTCTGTGTAGTTACTAACCCTTGTGATAGTGAGTGGAGGATGATATGAAATGAGTCTGTGTAGTTACTAACCCTTGTGATAGTGAGTGGAGGATGATATGAAATTAGTCTGTGTAGTTACTAACCCTTGTGATAGTGAGTGGAGGATTATATGTCTGTTATATTGTCTGTCTGAGTGGACTAATCCATTGCCTGCCTGACTGGACTCGTCCATTGCCTGCCTGACTGGACTCGTCCATTGCCTGCCTGACTGGACTCGTCCATTGCCTGCCTGACTGGACTCGTCCATTGCCTGCCTGAGTGGACTCGTCCATTGCCTGCCTGAGTGGACTAGTCTAGTGAAGTCTGTTTCTACATCCATTGAGAATGACAATAGTTCCTCAACGTAGCCAATTTAAAAATGTCCAACTTTCTCCCTTTTGATAACCACCAAAAATGTCATGCTCTGATCTGGTGGAAACGTCATAAAATAGGCCTACCTAATTACTTTTTATTACTTGCGCAAAATAGCCTACACCTGTGTCTGTCTGTCTGGAGCTCGCTGTCATGGGACAAACTGACTTAGAATACGTGGACAACTACAAATACTTAGGTGTCTGGTTAGACTGTAAACTCTCCTTCCAAACCCATATCAAACATCTCCAATCCAAAGTTAAATCTAGAATTGGCTTCCTATTTCGCAACAAAGCATCCTTCACTCATGTTGCCAAACATACCCTTGTAAAACTGACCATCCTACCAATCGTCGACTTTGGCGATGTCATTTACAAAATAGCCTCCAATACCCTACTCAACAAATTGGATGCAGTCTATCACAGTGCAATCCGTTTTGTCACCAAAGCCCCATATACTACCCACCATTGCGACCTGTACGCTCTCGTTGGCTGGCCCTCGCTTCATACTCGTCGCCAAACCCACTGGCTCCATGTCATCTACAAGACCCTGCTAGGTAAAGTCCCCCTTATCTCAGCTCACTGGTCACCATAGCATCTCCCACCTGTAGCACACGCTCCAGCAGGTATATCTCTCTAGTCACCCCCAAAACCAATTCTTTCTTTGGCCGCCTCTCCTTCCAGTTCTCTGCTGCCAATGACTGGAACGCACTACAAAAATCTCTGAAACTGGAAACACTTATCTCCCTCACTAGCTTTAAGCACCAACTGTCAGAGCATCTTACAGATTACTGCACCTGTACATAGCCCACTTATAATTTAGCCCAAACAACTACCTCTTTCCAACTGTATTTAATTTATTTATTTATTTTGCTCCTTTGCACCCCATTATTTTTATTTCTACTTTGCACATTCTTCCATTGCAAAACTACCATTCCAGTGTTTTACTTGCTATATTGTATTTACTTTGCCACCATGGCCTTTTTTGCCTTTACCTCCCTTCTCACCTAATTTGCTCAAATTGTATATAGACTTGTTTATACTGTATTATTGACTGTATGTTTGTTTTACTCCATGTGTAACTCTGTGTTGTTGTATCTGTCGAACTGCTTTGCTTTATCTTGGCCAGGTCGCAATTGTAAATGAGAACTTGTTCTCAACTTGAGTACCTGGTTAAATAAAGGTGAAATAAAAGAAATTTAAAAAATGGGTAACGCTAAGGGCCCAAAATATTTTATACAATGTTGCAAGTTTGCTAGCACAGGCCAGACCAAATTAATAGTTGATACAATGTTTCGAGTTTCTTGCAGACAGGCCAATTTGATTCATATGATATTTATTTCATCAGGATATTTTCTATCTGCAGGCTGAGATTGTTTTTATTTGTTGTCTTTATGTAAGCTAGTTTTGGCAATAGAAGTTACAAATCTAAAAGTATCATTTTAATTTAGATATAATTTTGATTAACCACATGACATTGATTTGAGATGTAAAGACTATTATAAATGAAATGAAAATCATAACGCAGCAGCGGGAGGAGGAGAGTCCAGAACAGATGTATTTTATTCTGGTTACACTATATTGATCTCTGGCTCCCTCTTGAGTATTTTGTGTGTCTTCATTTTTAAGTCGCAGTACTTAAAGCATCAGACAAGCTCAGTAGCCTACACATAGTTGATTTGATTCAAACACATATATATGGAAATATACATGTTTTAAAATGTTAAAAATTGGACAAGGGAACGATTGGTCGAAAGAAAATAATCGGTTGACCAGGATATATATATTTTTTGTCGGGACAGCCCTAATAATTTTATTCCCTGTATTGTACAGCCTACTGTTATGAAGTTATATGTATACCACACCAACTGACTGGTTCTTCTGATGTTGTTCACACAGGAGACCATGTTGAGACATTCTCTACATCCAGAGAGCAACAGCAGGAAGATCACAGAGCTAAGAAGTCTCACCACTGCCCACATTGTGAGGAGATTTTCCCAATTCTATCAAAGCTAAAAATTCACCTTAAATCACACACTGGAGAGAATCTGTATCCCTGTACTGACTGTGGGAAGAGATTCACTACATCGAGGTCTCTGACAGTTCATCAGAGAATACACACAGGAGAGAAGCCTTACTCCTGCTCTGACTGTGGAAAGAGTTTCTCTCGACTGGGCAACTTAAAAACACATGGATGTATACATACAGGAGTGAAACCTTACTCCTGCTCTGACTGTGGAAAGAGTTTCTCTCGACTGGGTGACTTAAAAACACATGAACTTATACATACTGGAGTGAAGCCTTACTCCTGCTCTGACTGTGGAAAGAGTTTCTCTCGACTGGGCCACTTAAAAACACATGCACGTATACATACAGGAGAGAGGCCTTACTCCTGCTCTGACTGTGGAAAGAGTTTCTCTCGGCTGGGCAACTTAAAAACACATGAACGTATACATACAGGAGTGAAGCCTTACTCCTGCTCTGACTGTGGAAAGAGTTTCTCTCGACTGGGCGACTTAAAAACACATGAACATATACATACAGGAGTGAATTCTTACTCCTGCTCTGACTGTGGGAAGAGTTTCACTCGACTGGGCCACTTAAAAACACATGAACGTATACATACAGGAGTGAAGCCATACCTCTGCTTTGACTGTGGAAAGAGTTTCTCTCTGCTGGAAAACTTAAAAAGACATGAACGTATACATACAGGAGTGAAGCCTTACCCCTGCTCTGATTGTGTAAAATGCTTCACAACATCAGCTGACCTAAAAGTTCATCAGAGAACACACACAGGAGAGAAGCCTTACTCCTGCTCTGATTGTGTAAAATGCTTCACCACATCAACTGACCTAAAAGTTCATAAGAGAACACACACGGGAGAGAAGCCTTACTCCTGCTCTGGCTGTGGAAAGAGTTTCTCTCGACTGGGCCAGTTAAAAAGACACCAAGTTAATCATAAAGGAGAGAAGCCTTATCACTGATCTGACTGTAGATTTATTTTTATTTTTATCAACAGCTGAGCTAAAAGGGTCATCAGAGAACACACAGAGGAGAGAAGCCTTACTTCTTCTCTTAATGTGGCAAGAGTTTCTCCCGATTGGGCAATGTAAAAACACACCAACAGATACACACTTGAGAGAAGCCTTATCACTGCACTGACTGTGAGAAGAGATTATACAGATTGGTGTCTTTTTAAATGGCCCAATGTATACATAAAAGAGAGAAGTCTCATCAGTTTTCTCAGACCAGCTAAGATTAGTCACTCCACTTAATTCTCATCCCATAAAATAATTGGCAACTTTGAATTGGATCAAATGAAGAAAGCGTAGAACACTCTTGTAATCCTATTGTTTCTCACTGTGAGAACTATGCAGAAAGAAGGGAGCATTATATAATGGTAGCCTCTTCTCTTTACTGATCAGTGTGCACCTTGTCAGGTTGTATGTTTTGTTAGCTTCTACTGTAAAGATATTGAGACCTTGGATTGCAATTATGATGGAATATCCTCCGTGAGGCGTCTCACTATGGAGTCTGATGGTTGACTGGGTGGTGCTGCTTCCCTCTGCAGTTTTCTGTGGGAATAAGCTTGTATACACATATACTGAGTGCACAAAACATTAAGGACACCTGCTCTTTCCATAACATAGACTGTTTCTGTACAGCACTTTGTGACATCGGCTGATGTAAAAAGGGCTTTATAAATACATTTGATAAATTTGATTGTTTGAAGTCCGAGATCAACATTCTGGTCCTCCCCTGTGGAAGCCAGACCCCTTCCCATTGTTTCTGTGTGTATGAACACATTTTGAACAATGGCTTCCTAAAATGCTGTGGTGTTTACTAACACAAGGTTTTGGTAGATGTGGACCATCACAGCTCTTCCACAGCTCTTCCACTCTGAACAATGGCGCAGGGAAAGGGTAACGCAAGCTTCCTCTCTGGTTCCATTCCCCAATAGTACGTGGATCATACTTGAATTGTGGTAGTAATATTGTCCCTGGACTTTGGTACCATAGCAAACACTTAAAAATGTTTGTTTTTTTAAACCCAAATACATTTGTTTAATTTCACATTTATTTAAATATGAAAAATGTCCTTTAAACTGTATAACATTATTAGTATGTATTGTAGAACATACTGGGGGTTAATAGACATGTAGAAGTGTAGTGATATGTATTGAGTGGATACATAGACATTTAAATGATTTAGCATGCTATCAATTAAACAAACACATGTTCTGTATATATAACCCATAGGATGAGCAGTAGAATGTAGAATATGTATTTTTCATTAGCGGATCAATCAGGTTCCATGCAGTTATCCAAACACATTCTTCATCAAGGATGAAAATAATACATCTAGCTTTAAAAGACAATGTAGTAAACATATGTAGTAGTTTCAACGTATGTATATCATTAAACAAAAGTCGTTTAGGGAAAGGTGAAATTTACACAATTGTTACCCGGAGGAAAATGAGGGAGTGTCATGCTTTTTAGATTTCAGTCAAGGGGAGGGTTTAGTATTTTTTTTTCAATTTAGTTCAGGGAGTGTCATGTAATTTGCAATCAATCAAACGTCACATTGCTCGGGGTTTGAGAATTATTTGCTTATTATATCTCATGATGCCCCTCCCTGATTCTCTGCTGGGTGAGCAATATCAAGTGTGGTCTCAATAAAATGATTAAGTTCTGAACGAACAGAGTAGAAACTCAAATGGACAACTAGTAAAAGCACACACCAGATTCATTCAACCTACGCGATACGTCAGCTGCAAATACAACATACAAGTCACACACGGACATAGTTATACGTTGCACCACTCACCACCTCCAAGATAAACAATCAGTCTATTTCTCAGAGGACCTAGGTCTGTTCTTTTCACTGGGATTGTCATGGCCCTGCCTGAGTCCAGAGCAGCGTGAGTGGAGAGGTGTGGGAGATAGGACTGTTAGTGTCGTTGGGGTGGATCCCTCCTCCCAGAGGTTTCTTCTCTCTTCCAACATGTTCCATAGACTATACTAGCAGGCCCAGGCTATACCAAGACCATGCTCGGAAAAGAACCGTGCAAAGTTATATTTATGAAAAAATGTACTTTCTTTCCATAGTTTTTTGTGTACGATGGCACTTCAGGAGGCGAGGCTGCAAAAATACTAAATATCTGTGTGCTTGGACTAAGTCTACTGTCCTGTTCAGTTTGAGAAGATGAGGAAAACTAGAGCTATGGCTAAAATTGATTTGAATAAAAAGAATGTTTAATTGTTTGTTTTGTTATTGACCTCTCAGTAAGCCATGAGTAAGTTCCATGATTCTTTAATCCCTATTTGTCCTCTTTTTTTTTACAGCTTTTTTGCTAAATATACATACATTTTACTTCTCTATTTAACAAACATGCTACTTTTATATACACTGCGCAAAAAAAAGGGAACACTTAAACAACACAATGTAACTCCAAGTCAATCACGCTTCTGTGAAATCAAACTGTCCACTTAGGAAGCAACACTGATTGACAATACATTTCACATGCTGTTGTGCAAATGGAATAGACAACAGGTGGAAATTATAGGCAATTAGTAAGACACCCCCAATAAAGGAGTGGTTCTGCAGGTGGTGACCACAGACCACTTCTCAGTTCCTATGCTTCCTGGCTGATGTTTTGGTCACTTCTGAATGCTGGCGGTGCTTTCACTCTAGTGGTAGCATGAGACGGAGTCTACAACCCACACAACTGGCTCAGGTTGTGCAGCTCATCCAGGATGGGACATCAATGTGAGCTGTGGCAAGAAGGTTTGCTGTGTCTGTCAGCGTAGTGTTCAGAGCATGGAGGCGCTACCAGGAGACAGGCCAGTACATTAGGAGACATGGAGGAGGCCGTAGGAGGGCAACAACCCAGCAGCAGGACCGCTACCTCCGCCTTTGTGCAAGGAGGAGCAGGAGGAGCACTGCCAGAGCCCTGCAAAATGACCTCCAGCTGGTCACAAATGTGCATGTGTCTGCTCAAACGGTCAGAAACAGACTCCATGACATTTAACATTTACAGACGCTCTTATCCAGAGCGACTTACAAATTGGTGCATTCACCTTATGACATCCAGTGGAACAGCCACTTTACAATAGTGCATCTAAATCTTTTAAGGGGGGGCGGTGAGAAGGATTACTTTATCCTATCCTAGGTATTCCTTAAAGAGGTGGGGTTTCAGGTGTCTCCGGAAGGTGGTGATTGACTCCGCTGTCCTGGCGTCGTGAGGGAGTTTGTTCCACCATTGGTGAGGGTGATGAGGGTGGTATGAGGTCCCGACGTCCACAGGTGGGGGTTGTGCTTACAGCCCAACACCGTGCAGGACGTTTTTCATTTGCCAGAGAACACCAAGATTGGCACATTTGCCACTGGCGCCCTGTGCTCTTCACAGATGAAAGCAGGTTCACACTGAGCACATGTGACAGACATGACAGTCTGGAGACGCCGTGGAGAATGTTCTGCAACATCCTCCAGCATGACCGGTTTGGCGGTGGGTCAGTCATGGTGTGGGGTGGCATTTCTTTGGGGGGCCGCACAGCCCTCCATGTGCTCGCCAGAGGTAGGCTGACGAGGTAGCCATTAGGTAACGAGGTTAGATCCTCAGACCCCTTGTGAGACCATATGCTGGTGCGGTTGGCCCTGGGTTCCTCCTAATGCAAGACAATGCTAGACCTCGTGGCTGGAGTGTCAGCAGTTCCTGCAAGAGGAAGCAATTGATGCTATGGACTGGCCCGCCCGTTCCCCAGACCTGAATCCAATTGGGCACATCTGTGACATCATGTCTCGCTCCATCCACCAACGCCACGTTGCACCACAGACTGTCCAGGAGTTGGCGGTTGCTTTGGTCCAAGTCTGGGATGAGATCCCTTAGGAGACCATCCGCCACCTCATCAGGAGCATGTCCAGGTCTTGTAGGGAGGTCATACAGGCACGTGGAGGCCACACACACTACTGAGCCTCATTTTGACTTGTTTTAAGGACATTACATCAAAGTTGGATCAGCCTGTAGTGTGGTTTTCCACTTTAATTTTGAGTGTGACTACAAATCCTGACCTCCATGGGTTGATAAATTTGATTTCCATTGATAATTTTTTGTGTGATTTTGTTGTCAGCACATTCAACTATGTAAAGAAAAAAGTATTTAATAAGATCTATTTAATTCATTCAGATCTAGGATGTGTTATTTTAGTGTTCCATTTATTTGTTGGAGCAGTGTATACATTACCAAACAGTCTTTAATCCCAACCCTCAGCCACCCTCAGCCACTCTCAGCCACCCTCAGACACCCTCAGCCACCCTCAGCCACTCTCAGCCACCCTCAGCCACTCTCAGCCACCCTCAGCCACTCTCAGCCACCCTCAGCCACCCTCAGCCACCCTCAGCCACTCTCAGCCACCTCAGCCACCCTCAGCCACTCTCAGCCACCCTCAGC
This sequence comes from Oncorhynchus gorbuscha, assembly GCF_021184085.1. Lineage (NCBI taxonomy): Eukaryota > Metazoa > Chordata > Actinopteri > Salmoniformes > Salmonidae > Oncorhynchus > Oncorhynchus gorbuscha. The sequence continues at coordinate 151,955 of NW_025746005.1, read as the reverse complement.
CACTCTCAGACACCCTCGACACCCTCAGACACTTTGTTTGAGCAGTGTATAACAATACATTACCAAACAGTCTTTAATCCCAACCCTCAGCCACCCTCAGCCACCCTCAGCAACCCTCAACCCTCAGCCACCCTCAGCCACCCTCAGCCCATCCCACCTAACACCATAGACTGCCCTTGTTTGGTTTCCATGTGCCGTATATTTTTCAATTGTGTTGTGATGTTTTACAAACCGTTTGAATCTTTCTAATCGTATGTTATTCACAGATTGCGAGCTAAAGATGAAAACTTTTCCTACGAGTATTATTGCATTATTTATTGATTGGCTTTCCAGATCGCCCAACACTGCTATTTTAAGGTTAATTTTAAGTGCATGTTGTGATTTTTTTAACCATTCCTGAACCTGTGACTAGAAACAAGCTACATAGGGGCAATACAAGAATAAGTGATCTATTGATTCTGTCTCTTCGCAACAAAATGTACAGAGCTGAGATTGTTGTATGCCCCATATAAAGTGGGGAGAATAAGTATTTGATACACTGCCGATTTTGCAGGTTTTCCTACTTACAAAGCATGTAGAGGTGTGTAATTTTTTTATCATAGGTACACTTCAACTGTGAGAGACAGAATCTAAAACAAAAATCCAGAAAATCACATTGTATGATTTTTAAGTAATTAATTTGCATTTTATTGCATGACATAAGTATTTTCTCACTTACCAACCAGTAAGAATTCCGGCTCTCACAGACCTGTTAGTTTTTCTTTAAGAAGTCCTCCTGTTCTCCACTCATTACCTGTATTAACTGCACCTGTTTGAACTTGTTACCTGTGTAAAAGACACCTGTCCACACACTCAAACAAACAGACTCCAACCTCTGCACAGTGGCCAAGACCAGAGAGGGCGTAAGGACATCAGGGATAAAATTGTAGACCTGCACAAGGCTGGTATGGGCTACAGGACAATAGGCAAGCAGCTTGGTGAGAAGGTCGAGTAGACTTGGTGACCAAGTCTACTCGCTCCTGAATGCGATAGACAAAAATAACACTACATTGGGCCCAACAAGTATTTTTCTCAGAATGCCTGCATCGTCTGGTACATATGCCCCAGCTCATAGCATTCAGTAAATCCTCTACACACTGATTTGTGTCAGATATACAACACGAGTCAATCTCGCTATACTAGTATCTGGGTGAAAAAGAAAAACCACAAACACGCCACTCTCAACAATAATCATGATTGGTGTGAGTAACTTGCTACACAATTCCTATGGACTGAATTCAACAGTGAGGCCTAGTTTATCTTAGGTTTCTAGCACGGGGGGCATCAATATGGCGTGACGTTATCGTTAATGTGATGACATTCTATTTACTGAATAATTAACTGTTTATTATTACGTGATTATATTAATCCTGTAACAATTAACTCCGTAACCTGGAGCAGCCACAGGAAAATTTTGTTTAATGAGTTACCATTTCCAGAATATATCGATTTCATAGTCACCAATTCATTCATTTCATCAGTCTCATTCTGAACATCGCATAATTCGGAAATCTGCACAAACCCAGGTATCACTAATAATTCCGTACCACACAATGAGTTGATTATTTATTAACAAGCTAAACGATAACATAAGATACATATACACAAACAGTCTAGGTTATTGGTTAGAACTTCATACAATGGCAACAGGTCCCTAGTGGACCAACACAAGATAGAGATTTACATAGACAGAAAGAGCAAGAGAGAAATTCAACACTTGGATACATTTGTAAACTATGCTTAGTTTCAGCCCTAACACCTTGCCCTGAACTGCCCCTGTTATGGGTTAAAAGTGTAATGCATGTATTTACGTGTTGAAAGTCTCCGCTGGGTATATCTTTGTGGGTCGAGTTCCGCTTAGTGGGAAAGGTTTGGCCAACGCCTTGTTCATTCGTCTTCAGGTGCAAGTCTCTGATTCTCCAAACGATGTCAATGTCCTTTCTCATAGTTGTCAGTTTCCTTGCACTCGTTCTGTGAGAGTGGGCTTCTGAGGAGGCTAATCAGGCGTGTCGATGCTCCCGGCGTGGGTAAGAGGGCCGTGTAGACAACCGGTGACTTGAAAAGAATAGCCGGATGGTTCTGCTTAAATTCAACTTCCTAGATACAGTACTTAGAATAGCTTCTCCACCATAAACTTGATTGTTCAGAGATTTACTTTGTCTTCAACCTCGTGTTGCGTTTCGGGGTCACGACTAGTCGTAGACCTCAGCTGTAGTGAGTGTTCAACTTAGTCTGATATGTAAATTCTTAACTCGTGTTTTATACCCTGGAGTAGAAAGGGGCGTTTCCATCTTTATGACACACACTGGGTTCCCTGGGGCATAGCTAGTTACAAAGTATTAGGATTTTCTATGATCTCGTTTGGACAACTAAAATCAGTCTTATCACCAAAACGTTCTCTTTCATCTGGATATTTTCTACACAAAGTATGTAAACATCACATATACAGTATGAAAACTCTTCAAGTTAATGTTTTTGTTAACATCCTCAACTTTTAATAACATAAAATGTACATTAATATTCATTTTGTTTCCACCATTTGGCTGATCAAATATACATGTCCCAAAGTCCATTTAGTTGATGCTCTGTAGTTTTGGGCTGTAACCTCTTCCTAATGCACACAGACATTCCAGTCTCACACATTAGAGAACAGAATGGAGTTGGGCTGTTGCCTTATAATTTACGATGGGCATGAGGTCATAAACCCCCCCCGTCATGACAGTCCCCCTCTGGTGGGTTCAACTTGGAAGGATCCTGCATCTTGCAACCCACCATAAGAATGACCATCGGATGTCAACAATTGTATATACACAGTGTGGGCCATTTGTTTGTGAGAATGTGAATGGGATCACATTTGGTTCATATATAGACACCATATCATTTAAAACAGTTTGTTTCATTTAAAACTATACACAAGAGAAGATGTTGCCCAGAACAAATTATTGTACAAACATTATATCAATTAACTTCAACAGTTAAGAATCAAGAATCTCTCTGTACTTTGCTCATTTCCTCGATCCTGACTAGTCTCCCAGTCCCTGCCGTTGAAAAACATACCCACAGCATGATGCTGTCACCACCATGCTTCACTATGCTCTGAAATGCACTGTCAACTGTAGGACCTTATATAGACTGGTGTGTGCCTGTTTGAATTGAATTTACCAAGTGGACTCCAATCAAGTTGTTCAAACATCACAAGGATATTAGATTGAAACAGGATGCACCTGGCAAATGGTATGAATACTTATTTATTATTTGCCAAAAAACATGTTTTCAATTTGTCATTATGGGCTATTGTGTGTAGATTGAGGACATTTTAAAAGATGTAATCGATTTTATGATAAGGCTGTAACATTACAAAATGTGGAAAAAGTCCAGGGGTCTGAATACTTTCCTTTTGCACTGAGTGTACAAAATATTAGGAACACCTTCCTAATATTGAGTTGCAATTCCTTTTGTCCTCAGAACAGCCTCAATTCGTCAGGCCATGGACTCCACATGATGTGGAAAGAAACCCACAGGGATGCTGGGCCATGATGACTCCAATGCTTTCCACAGTTGTGCCAAGTTGGCTGGGAGTGAATATCTCTCCCCACAGATGTTCAATTGGATCGAAATCTGGTGACACGGCAGGCTACTGCAGTAAGCTGAATTCACTTATGTTCGTGGAAGCGTCCATGGACAAGCCTTGGGGCATAATACTGCTGAAAAAATAAATTTGCAGATGGATACACTGCTGCCATGAAGGGATGCACCTGATTGGCAATGATGTATAAATATCCTGTGGTATTCAAATGTTGCTCCACTTTAATCAAGGGGCCCAATGTGTGCCCTGAAAACACACCCCAACCATCACACCACCAGCCTGCAATGCTGACACACGGCATGGATGCATGTACTCATGGTCTTCTCCATACCCTAGTCTTCCCATCAGCATGAGACAGCAGGAACTGAGATTATCTAGACCAGTGGATCACAAAATGTTTATAGTCCCGGACCCCTTCAAACATTCAACCTCGAGCTGCGTACCCCCTCTAGCACCAGGGTCAGCACACACAATAGGATACATTTATTAAACTAATTTCTTAAGTGTGAGTTGTCGTCACAACCAGGCGTGTTGGAAGTGACAAAGAGCTCTTATTGGACCAGGGCACAAATAATAATACATTTCGTTCTTTATTTAACCATTTTACATATTTACATAAACCTTACTTGTTAATTGAAATTTTGAATAACTCACCACAGGTTAATGAGAAGGTTGTGCTTGAGAGGATGCACATAGCAATGTTGGTTTGTATTGGAGAGTCTCCGTCTTAAATCATTTTCCACACACAGTCTGTACCTGCATTTAGTTTTTATGCTAGTGAGGCCCGAGAATTCACTCTCACATAAGTATGCGGTCGCAAAGGGCATCAGTGTCTTAACAGCGTGATTTGCCAAGGCAGGATACTCTGAGTGCAGCCCAATCCAGAAATCTGGCAGTGGCTTCTGATTAAATTCCATTTCCACAGATCCGCTTTTTGTAATTTTGATGAGGCTCTCTTGATCAGATATCGGTAAGTGGACTGGAGGCGGGGCATAGAAGGGATGACGAAATCCAGCTGTTTGTGTCATCCGTTTCGTGAAAGTATCTGTGTAATTGCGCACCCAACTCACTCAGATGCTTCGCAAGATCACATCTGACATTGTCAATAAGCGTAGGGTCATTTTCACACACAAAAAAATATCATACAATGATGGAAAGACCTGTGTGTTGTCCTTGTTAATGCAGACAGGGAAGAGTTCCAACTTCTTAATCATAGCCTCAATTTTGTCCAGCACATTGAATATAGCTGCAGAGTCCCTGTAATCCTAGATTCAGATCATTCAGGTGAGAAAAAACATCACCCAGAGAGGCCAGCCATGTGAGGAACTGATCATGCAAGCAGTCAGACAAGTGAAAATTATGGTCAGTAAAAAAAACTAAGTATGTCTCTCAATTTTAAAAAACGTGTCAATACTTTGCCCCTTGATGACCAGCGCACTTCTGTATGTTGTAAAAGCGTTGCATGGTCGCTGCCCATATCATTGCATAGTGTAGAAAATGCACGAGAGTTCAGGGGCCTTGCTTTAACAAAGTGAATCATTTTCACTGTAGTGTCCAAAACATCTTTCAAGCTGTCAGGCATTCCCTTGGTAGCAAGAGCCTCTCGGTGGATGCTGCAGTGTACCAAAGTAGCGTCGGGAGCAACTGCTTGCACCAGTGTTACCACTCCACTATGTCTCCATGTCATGGCTTTCGCGCCATCAGTACAGATACCAACACATCTTGACCACCAAAGTCCATTTGATGTCACAATGCTGTCCAGTACTTTAAAAAGATATCCTGTTGTCCTGGTTTCCAGTAGTTTGCAGAAGAGGATGTCTTCCTTAATTGACCCCCCAAAAACATAACGGACATATACCAGGAGCTGTGCCAGGCCCGCCACGTCTGTTGACTCATCCAGCTGTAATCCATAGAATTCACTGGCTTGTATATACGAAGCAGTAATTGTATCAAAACATCTCTTGCCATGTCACCAATGCGGTATAGTTTTTGTTTTGGCCTTTCCTCCAGCCATATCCACGGAAGCAGGAAGAATGAAGTCCTCCACAATAGTATGGTGCTTGCCTGTCCTAGCCACTCGGTAGCTCACCGTATGAGATGCTTCTAGCCCCTTCTTATTAATGGTATCTGTTGCTTTAATAGATGTCTTACTACTCAAAAGTTGTCTTAATTCTCACTCAAAAACTCCTGTGGCTTATTTTTCAACTTGGCATGCTTTTTTCTAAATGTCTGCGCAAGAGTGAAGGTTTCAGTTGTGAGCTATAAACACACTTTGGCTGAGGAAAGGCACTATTCCCAATATAAATGAACCCCAAATCAATGTAGGTCTCATCATATTTGCACCTCTTCGATGGTCCAACATCCCGGTCTGTTGTTCGGTGCTTTCCCAGGTAAAGGGGCAGTAGCTCTTCGGCTGCATCAGATTCACAACTGTCAGCAAAATTGACAAGATGCTCACTGATCATTCCATAACGCTCCCTGTTCTCTGCATTGTTCTCTCACAGTGAGAAACAATAAGACTAAAAGTGTTCTACACATTCTTCATTTGATCCAATTCAACATTGCAAATGGTTTTATGAGAAGAATTAAGTGGAGTGACTAATCTCAGCTGGTCTGAGAGAACTGATGAGGTTTCTCTCAAGTATGTAGCCGTTGGTGTGTTTTTACATTGCCCAATGGGAGAAGCTCTTGCTACAGTAAGAGCAGAAGAAAGGCCACTCTCCCGTGTATATTCTTTGAAGATCGTTTAGCTCAGCTGATGATTTAAAACTGTGGAAACTGTCATTGCAGTAGTAAGGCTACTCTCCTTTATGTATACCTTGGTGTCTTTTTAAGTGGCCCAGTTGAGAGAAACTCTTTCTACAGTCAGAGCAGGAGTAAGGCTTCTCTCCTGTGTGTATACGTTTATGATTTTTTAGGTTGCACGGTTGAGAGAAACTCGCCCCACAGTCAGAGCAGGAGTAAGGCTTCTCTCCTGTGTGTATACGTTCATGTTGTTTTAAGTTTCCCAGTTGAGAGAACCTCGCCCCACAGTCAGAGCAGAAGTAAGGCTTCTCTCCTGTGTGTGTTCTCTGATGAACTTTAAGCTCAGATGATGTTGTGAAGCATTTTCCACAGTCAGAGCAGGAGTAAGACTTCTCTCCTGTGTGTATACGTTCATGCTGTTTCAGGTGGCTCGATTGAGAGAAACTCTTCCTACAGTCAGAGCAGGAGTAAGGCTTCTCTCCTGTGTGTATACGTTCATGCTGTTTTAGGTGGCTCAGTTGAGAGAAACTCGCCCTACAATCAGAGCAGGAGTATGGCTTCTCTCCTGTGTGTGTTCTCTGGTGAACTTTTAGCTCACCTGATGTTGTGAAGCATTTTATACAATTAAAGCAGGAGTAAGGCTTCTCTCCTGTATGTATACGTTCATGTATTTTTAGATCGCCCAGTCGAGAGAAACTCTTTCCACAGTCAGAGCAGGAGTAAGGCTTATCTCCTGTATGTATATGCTCATGTGTTTTAAAATGGCCCCGTCGAGAAAAACTCTTTCCACAATCAGAGCAGAAGTAAGGCTTCTCGCCTGTGTGTACACGTTCATGTTGTTTTAAGTTTCCCAGTTGAGAGAAACTCGCCCTACAGTCAGAGCAAAAGTAAGGCTTCTCTCCTGTGTGTGTTCTCTGATGAACTTTTAGTTCAGATGGTGTTGTGAAGCATTTTACGCAGTCAGAGCAGGAGTACGGCTTCTTTCCTGTGTGTATACGTTCATGCTGTTTTAGGTGGCTCAGTTGAGAGAACCTCGCCCTACAGTCAGAGCAGGAGTATGGCTTCTCTCCTGTGTGTGTTCTCTGGTGAATTTTTAGCTCACCTGATGTGGTGAAGCATTTTACACAATTAGAGCAGGAGTAAGGCTTCTCTCCTGTATGTATACGTTCATGTGTTTTTAGGTCGCCCCGTCGAGAGAAACTCTTTCCACAGTCAGAGCAGAAGTAAGGCTTCTCTCCTGTGTGCACTCTCTGATGAACTGTCATAGCCTTTGATGTTGTGAAATTCTTCCCACAGTCAGTGCAGAAATACAGATTCCCTCCTTTGTGTATTCTTAGGTGTATTTTTAGCTTTGATAGAATTGGGAAAATCTCCTCACAATGTGGGCAGCGGTGAGACCTCTTAGCTCTGTGATCTTCCTGCTGTTGCTCTATAGATGTAGAGAATGTCTCAACATGATCTCCTGTGTGAACATCAGAAGAACCAGTCAGTTGGTGTAATATACAGTACCAGTCAAAAGTTGACACACCTACTCATTTAAGGGTTTCTTTATTTTTGCTATTTTCTTCAACATCAAAACTATGAAATAACATATATAGAATCATGTAACCGAAAAATTGTTAAACAAATCAAAATATCTTGTAGTTTGCCTTAACAGCTTTGCACACGCTTGGCATTCTCTCAACTACCTTCACCTGGAATGCTTTTCCAACAGTTTGAAGGACTTCCCACATATGCTGAGCAAATTGTTGGCTGCTTTTCCTTCACTCTGCAATCCAACTCATCCCAAACCATCTCAATTGGGTTAAGGTCTGGTGATTGTGGAGGCCAGGTCATCTGATGCAGCACTTCATCACTCTCCTTCTTGGTCAAATAGCCCTTACACAGCCTGGGGGTGTGTTGGGTCATTGTCTTGTTGAAAAACAAATGAGTCCCACTAAGCCCAAACCAGATGGAATGTTGTCTCACTGCAGAATGCTGTGGTAGCCATGCTGGTTACATGTGCCTTGAATTCTAAATAAATCAGACAGTGTCACCAGCAAAGCACCACCACAACATCACACCTCCTCCATGCTTCACGGTAGGAAATACACATGCGGAGATCATCCAGTCACCTACTCTGCGTCTCACAAAGACACGGCGGATGGAAGCAAAAATCTGAAAGTTGGACTCATCAGACCAAAGGACAGATTTCTACAGGTCTAGTGTCCATTGCTCGTGTTTCTTGGCCCAAGTAAGTCTTTTCTTATTGGTGTGCTTTAGTAGTGGTTTCTTTGCAGCAATCCGACCATGAAGGCCTGATTCTTCTGAGTAGTTGATTTGTCTGTTACTTTAACTCTGTAGCATTTATTTGAGCTGCAATTTGAGGCTGGTAACTCTAATGAACTTATCCCCTGCAGCAGAGGTAACTCTGGGTCTTCCCTTTCCTGTGGTGGTCCTCATGAAAGCCAGTTTCATCATAGCACTTGATGGTTTTTGCGACTGCACTTGAAGAAACTGTCAAAGTTATTGAAATGTTCTGTAATTTCTCTTTGCTTATTTGAGCTAGTTTTGCCATAATATGGACTTGGTCTTTTACCAAACAGGGCTCTCTTCTGTATACCCCCCCTACCTTGTCACAACACAACTGATTGGCGCAAACGCATTAAGGTAAGATTTTCCACAAATTAACTTAAGGCACTTCTGTTAATTTAAATGCATCCCGGGTGACTACCTCATGAAGCTGGTTGAGAGAATTCCAAGAGTGCAAAGCTGTCATCAAGGCAAAGGGTGGCTACTTTGAAGAATCTCAAATCTATTTTGATTTGTTTAACACTTTTTTTTGTTTACTACATGATTCCCTATGTGTTATTTCATAGTTTTGATGTCTTCGCTATTATTCTACAATGTAGAAAGAAAGAAAAACCTTTGAATGAGTAGGTTTATCCAAACTTTTGACTGGTACTGTACATGTCAATCAAATTTATTTGACAATGCCCTTAAAACATCAGCCATTGAAAAAGTGCTTTACAGAAATCCAGCCTAAAATCACAAAAGAGCAGATGCAGAAGCACAGTGGTTATGAAACACTCCCTAGAAAGCAGGAACCTTGGAAGAAACGTAGAGGAACAAGACCCAAAGGGGTGGCCAGTCCTCTTCTGTCTGTACCGGGTGACATATGTATTCATATCAGTAGGCTGTACAATACAGGGGAATAAAACTATTCTAAAAGTGGGTAAGAGATGAAAGCTAAAAAATGGGCTTGTCATCCTCTACTCACTATCACAAGGGTTAGTAACTACACAGACTCATTTCATAACATCCTCCACTCACTATCACAAGGGTTAATAACTACAGACTCATTTCATATCATCCTCCACTCACTATCACAAGGGTTAGTAACTACACAGACTCATTTCATATCATCCTCCACTCACTATCACAAGGGTTAGTAACTACAGACTCATTTCATATCATCCTCCACTCCCTATCACAAGGGTTAGTAACTACATTTACATTTACATTTAGGTCATTTAGCAGACGCTCTTATCCACTCACTATCACAAGACTTAGACACTACAGACTCATTTCATAGAACTTTAAAACTGGCAGTTTGTCTACTTCACTTCTTTCGTCTACTCTCTGATCACTCCAGATAGACTAGTGAATAAAATAAATGCTGACAATACTGGTGTCAAACCATGCAAGTGTCAGTAGCATGAAATATCATCTACCTTCTCATTGAAACAGTTCATCATGAAACAGTTCTACTGCAACTTTTCATACACAGTGGGAAGTTGGAATGAACAACAAACTCAGTTAGATAGAACCTGCTCTTACCATGAGAAACAGATGTCCCAATCTTCTCCTCCACTTCATCTTTAATGTTGGCATTCAGCTCCAGTGTTTGACTGCAGTCTTCCAGCTTCACTGATGCCATCTCTGGATCCTGCAGTGCAAACTGGTCTCGACTATCACAATCAGGACCCAGTGACTGTAGGTTTGGACTCAGTGTGGAAGGAGAGAGGCAGGCTGCGTCTGTCCTCACTGCTGATATTACTGGCCTCAGACTTGATCTGAGTCGGCCTGTAGTAACAATGAGAAACAGACAAGTTATTGTCTTGACAGTTCTAGAACTTTCTTTATTCTCCAAAAATATATTATTTCTTCTTGTTCAATTATCTAATTCAGTGCTTGACTCCCTGACCAAGGCCCTTCTCCCCCGATATCTCAGTTTGGCCGGGCAGCCAGATCTATAAAAAAAAATGTAAAATGTAAAAGTATTGGTGGTTCCAAACTTTTTAAGAATGATGGAGGCCTTTCGATCATATCCTTGGACTAAAATGATTGCACATGATGTTCGGCTTTCACACGGACATCATGTGCAAAGGGCCTTTGGGTAACGAAGCACATATTCGGCGGCATCCATTTTCCTTACATTCCTTACAAAATAAAATGTTTGACCTCTGTCTATTACAAGCTAGACGTTCAATTGCTCTCGACTGGATGCATGTCAGTTCCCCCTCACTTGGTCATCGGTTAAAATAATTCACGTCAATTCTGACTCTTGGTCACTACTTATATAGTGAAAAAGAAGAGTTTCGTAATATTTGAGATCAGTGTCGTGAGTTTTTACAAACCGGTGATATTGTAGAGGCATTGGAACTGTAAATCCTGTATTTTTATTGGCTCTAGTTCTTAGAGGTATCTGCATTATCTGCATATTACACTTTTCATTTGGAAATGTTTTGGTTCCCTTCCCCAGATCTGTGCCTCGACATAATCCTTTCATGGAGCTCTACGGACAATTCTTTCGACCTCATATGGCTTGGTTTTTGCTCTGACATGCACTGTCAAATGTGGGACCTTGTATAGCCAGGTGTGTTTCTTTCTAAATCTTGTCCAATCAATGTAATTCACCACAGGTGGAATATCAATCAAGTTGTAGAAACATCTCAAGGATGATCAATGGAAACAGGATGCACTTGAGCTCAATGTTGAGTCTCATAGCAAAGGGTCTGAATACTTACGTAAATAAAGGTATTTTTGTTTTGAATTTTTTATACATGTACAAACATTTCTAGAAACCTGTGTTTCCTTTGGTACATTGATGACATTTTTTTAATCCGTTTTAGAATAAGGCTGTAACGTAACATAATGTGGAAATAGTCAAGGGGTCTGAATAGTTTCCGAATGTAGTGTATAGTATACATAGAAGAAAGCTGTGCAAAACAAAAGGGGAATAAAACTATTCTAAAAGTGAGTAAGATGGGGCGTGTCATCCTCCACTCACTATCACAAGGGTTAGTAACTACACAGACTCATTTCATATCATCCTCCACTCACTATCACAAGGGTTAGTAACTACACAGACTCATTTCATATCATCCTCCACTCACTATCACAAGGGTTAGTAACTACACAGACTCATTTCATATCATCCTCCACTCACTATCACAAGGGTTAGTAACTACACAGACTCATTTCATATCATCCTCCACTCACTATCACAAGGGTTAGTAACGACACAGACTCAATTCATAGAACTTTAAAACACTACTTCACTAAATAATTGATCACTCCAGATATCCCAGTGAATAAAACAAATGCTGGCAATACTGGTGTCAAACCATGCAAGTAGGAGTAGCATGAAATAACATCTACGTTCTCATTGAAACAGTGAAACAGTTCTACAGCATCTTTTCATGCACAGTGGGAAGTTGGAATGAACAACAAACTTAGTTAGATATGTAACAGTATAACTTTAGTCCGTCCCCTCGCCGTGACCCGGGCTCGAACCAGGGACCCTCTGCACACATCAACAACAGTCACCCACGAAGCATCGTTACCCATCACTCCACAAAAGCTGCAACCCTTGCAGAGCAAGGGGAACCACTACTTCAAGGTCTCAGAGCAAGTGACGTCACCGATTGAAACGCTATTAGCGCGCACCACCGCTAACTAGCTAGCCATTTCACATTGGTTACACATAGAACCTGCTCTTACCATGACTAACAGATTTCCCAATCGTCTCCTCCTCTTCTTCATCTTTAATGTTGACATTCAGCTCCAGTGTTTGACTGCAGTCTTCCAGCTTCACTGATGCCATCTCTGGATCCTGCAGAGCAAACTGGGCTCCACTGTCACAATCAGGACCCAGTGACTGTAGGTTTGGACTCAGTGTGGAAGGAGAGAGGCAGGCTGGGTTTGTCCTCACTGTTGATGTTACCGGCCTCAGACTTAATCTGAGTCGGTCTGTAGTAATAAAGACAAACGGACCCAAAAGTTATTGTCTTGGCAGTTCTGGCACTTAATTTATTCTCAAAAAATATTGTTTATATTTTGGTGCAGGAGCGCTACAATACTGTTGAGATAATATTATTATTATTATTATTATTCTGTAAGAGGAACCTGAATTTTCCTGAATAACTTCGTCTTCACTGTATTATTTAAATCAAAACAAATAGTATTCCCCTTTCACACCATAGTAACATTTATAGATAAAGATATAAACAACTAAATGTGTCTGAATATTAGTACACATGTAGAAAACTGATGATCATTACATTCAGCTTCAAAACAGTGGTGGAACCGTGAAATTGTCTCTCTGCCTGGACTTTACATATGTTGTTATTGTATTCACAGTAATGTCCCTGTATTGATGTGTAATAATGTTATTATTGTTGCAATAAAAAAAATATTTAAAAGTCCGTTGTCGCAGACCGAGTGGCGCCGCCATTTTACCAGCTCGTGAATTTTACATTAAAAAAACAACTTGCAACACGAATTCAGAAATCTCAGAAGTAAATAGATTATTTATGAAATGACCTTGAGAAAATTATGTACATCCACTCAGACAAACCCTAAAGGCTCTAAATATGTAACTTAGTTATGTGCTTCACTCGGTTTGACACTAAAATTACACATCAAACCTTTACCGAACATGATAATACCTTAACGAATTTATTACCTAAAATGTTATGACATTCTTTTAATATTAGAACGTTTAAACGTGCTATTCCATACCTGTGGTAATAAATAGAAAAGGACAAAAATGTTATCTTCTTGACTGCATCGTTCTGGTGCTTTCTTTATACTGAATAATGGTGGGCGCCTGCCTGGAACTTCCTGTTCCCCCGCTAACACCGTCCGTGCATTCCGGGATCCTTGGGATTGCCAACTCCTCCACTTATTAGCTGTCCTAAAAGTCGCTAGAAGTCGCTAAATGACGTTATCGCCCAATTTGCATAATTGACAATGTGCATGTAATTGTGATGGACGCTATAGGAGAGAGGAATAACTTTGTGGGAAAGACAAAAAGTGAGTAAAAAACACCCTAAATATGTTTAGAACTACAAATTAGCAAGCTGCAGAGAGTGGCACACACAGCAAATAAGAACCAGATATTTGAGGCCATACTCCTTCTTCAGCACTTTATGGACCCCATTGTTAATCCCGTCATAACAGAGGCATTGTCAGTCCCTATCCCCAGGAGTTTCTCTTTTTTAAGACAACACTTCTCGAGGAAAGCCACAACAGCACGGGCTATAGATTTGGCATCTCCTCCCTCCAACTTAACAAGCCCCAGAAATGGTGATACAATTGTCTGCTTGGTGTCACTAAAGTACCTTATCACAACCCCCAGGTACTCAGAAACACTCACATCTGTGGACACATCGAGGAGGAGGCTGAAACGCTGGTCACCCACATCTGTGGACTCATCGAGGAGGCTGAAACGCTGGTCACCCACATCCGTGGACTCATCGAGGAGTGGGCTGAAATGCTGGTCACCCACATCGGCAACAAACTTTTTCAGAAAGTATGGTGCTAGAACACCATTAATCATTTCTGTGCACTTTGACCTGTGCATTTTTGAAGTGGGAAGCAGCAGTGGAGTCTGAGACAGCAGCTCTACATGCTTCTCCAATGTGATCACATGCGAGCAAGGAACAGTGTTCAGCGATAGCTAATGCCATGATGGCCTCAGCCTTTTTTGCAGAGTAAATTTGTTAACCATAAATTGCAGCTTGTTTTGGGTGGAACTGTTACAAGGCTTTGCCTTTTTGAGTTGTCATGTGTTTTTTTACATCACTAAGTTTGGCGTAGAAATCAGCCTTACAATACAGGCAGTATGCCCGTGTATCATCTCTAATAAACGGCTTCAACCAGCCTTTGAATTCAGGGTTTGATTCCGACTCCTTTCTGTATTTTTGAGTGTACAGTTTAGACTAAGACATGATGAGCTAGCCAGCTAGATGTTTATCTTATGTCACAGAGAGGCACACACACATTTACATTTACATGGTGAGTAAGTGACTGAGGCTGTGTGAGTCAAATGCAGTGATTTATTTTAGACAAAGAACATTTCACATTTACATCCCGCCCTGAATGTAAGCCAGGACGGGATCAGCCAGCTTCCCGCATGCGCGAGGACTAGGCTGCAAGCGAGTGCTTTGGGACGGGGGTGGGGCCCACTAAGAACAATACATGCTTTCACGTCGGAGTCTCCAAAAGTCTCCAATAACACCAGAAAAAGTCGCTAGATTTGTCACTAGTCAATTTTTTAAAAATGTGTCGCTAGAGGTGTCTGAATACTCGCTAAATATAGCGAAAAAGTCACTAAGTTGGCAACCCTGCTTGGGAAGGCCCTACCCCATTACATGATAAGGGGGTCGTGGCCTCCTCCGGGACACATCTCCTTTGCATAGAATTGAGATGTTGATTGTGTAATGCTATTTCTAAAATATTGATGATAAAATGGTTGTGGGGGCTGACTTGTTAGACTTCAGTGCAGCTTTTCACATTATCGATCATGGTCTGCTGCTGGAAAAACGTATGTGTAATGGCTTTACACCCCCAGCTATAATGTGGTTAAAGAGTTAGACAAGTAACCGAAGACAGAGGGAGTTCTTTAATGTGAGCGTCTCCAACAATGCTACTGGCTTTGAGTAAGGCCAGTGTGTCTATGTATGAGGATGACTCAACACTATACACATCAGCTACTACAGCGACTGAAATGACTGCAACACTTGACAAAGAGCTGCAGTTAGTTTCAGAATGGGTAGGGGACAAATCATTCACTGAACTTTAAAGTCTCGTTATGAATAAGGTGGAAATTTGATTTTGCCATGATGTCAAGCAAAGATGCACTGTGTTTGAAGGTAGGCCTTGAAATACATCTCAGGTACACCTCCAATTGACTCAAATTATGTCAATTAGCCCATCAGAAGCTTCTAAAGCCATGACATCATTTTCTGGAATTTTCCAAGCTGTTTAAAGGCATAGTTAACTTATTGTATGTAAACTTCTGACCCACTGGAATTGTGATACAGTGAATTATACGTGAAAGAATCTGTCTATAAACAATTGTTGGAAAAATTACTTGTGTCATGCACAAAGTAGATGTCCTAACCAACTTGCCAAAACTATAGTTTGTTAACAAGAAATTTGTGGAGTGGTAAACCTGTATGTAAACTTCTGACTTCAACTGTAGGTGTTCCTGTTGTCCAAGTGGGAAAGGGCAGTGTGGAGTGCAATAGAGATTGCATCATCTGTGGATATGTTGGGGTGGTATACAAATTGGAGTTGGTCTAGGGTTTCTGGGATGATGGTTTTGATGTGAGCCATGACCAACCTTTCAAAGCACTTCATGGCTACAGACGTGAGTACCATGGGTCGGTAGTCATTTAGGCAGGTTCCCTTAGTGTTCTTGGGCACAGGCACCATGGACGTCTGCTTAAAACATGTTGGTATTACAGACTCAGACAGGGAGAGGTTGAACATGTCAGTGAAGACACTTATTAGTTGGTCAGCGCATGCACACAGTACACATCCTGGTAATCCGTATGGCCCTGCTGCCTTGTTAATGTTGACCTGTGTAAAGGTCTTACTCACATTGGCTGCGGAGAGCGTGATCACACAGTCTTCCGGTACAGCTGGTGCTCTTATGCATGTTTCAGTGTTATTTGCCTTGAAGCGAGCATAGAAGTAGTTTAGCTCATCTGGTAGGCTTGTGTCACTGGGCAGCTCTCGGCTGTGCTTCCCTTTGTAGTCTGTAATGGTATGCAAGCCCTGCCACATCCGACGAGCATCAGAGCCGGTGTAGTACGACTCGATTTTAGTCCTTTATTGAGGCTTTGGCTGTTTGATGGATTGTCGGAGGGCATAGCGGCATTTCTTATAATCTTCCGGCTTAGTCTCTCTCCTTAAAAGCGGAAGCTCTAGCCTTTAGCTCAGTGCGGATGCTTGCCTGTAATCCGTGGTTTCTAGTTGGGGTATGTACGTACTGTCACTGGGGACAACGTCATCGATGCACTTATTGATGAAGCCAATGACCGAATGCCCTCAATGCCATTGGCGAAGTCCCGGAACACATTCTAGTCTGTGCTAGCAAAACAGTCCTGTAGTTTAGCATCTGCTTCATCTGACCACTTTTTTATTGATCTAGTCACTGGTGCTTCCTGCTTTAATTTTCACTTGTAAGCAGGAATCAGGAGGATGGAATTATGGTCAGATTTGCCAAATGGAGGGCGAGGGAGAGCTTTGTATGCATCTCTGTGTGTGGAGTATAGGTGGTCCAGAGTTATTTCCCCTCTGGTTGCACATTTAACATGCTGTTAGAAATTTGGTAAAATTGATTTAAGTTTCCCTGCATTAAAGTCTCTGGCTACTAGGAGTGCCCCCTTTAAAATATATATATATATATATATATCACCTTTTATTTAACCAGGTAGGCCAGTTGAGAACAAGTTTTCATTTACAATTGCGACCTGGCCAAGATAAAGCAAAGCAGTGTGACAAAAAACAACAGAGTTACACATGGGATAAACAAAAGTACAGTCAATAAGACAATAGAAAAATCTATATACAGTGTGTGCAAATGGAGTAAGGAGATAAGGCAATAAATAGGCCGATAGTAGCGAAGTAATTACAATTTAGCAAATTAACACTGGAGTGAGAATGTGCAGATGATGATGATGTGCAAGTAGAAATACTAGTGTGCAAAAAAATAATAATAATAAAAACAATATGGGGATGAGGTAGGTAGTTGGATGGGCTATTTACAGATGGGCTGTTTACAGCTGCATCCTCCAGGTGAGCGTTTTCTTGTTTGCTTATGGCAGAATACAGCTCATTCAATGCTATCTTAGTACCAACCTCTGACTGAGGTGGTATGTAAACAGCTACGAAGAATATAGATGAGAACTCTCTCAATATGTTTTTTTTGCTTATCGTGATATAATCAACCTCAGGCATTGCTCGAGACTTCCTTAGACATAGTGAAACAGCTGTTATTTTAAAAAAAAGGTACATAGTCTGCTGCCCCTTGTCTTACCAGACACCACTGTTCTATCCTGCTGGTACATCTATAACCAGCCAGCTGTATGTTGATATTGTCATCCTTCAGCCACGACTCCGTGAAGCATAAGATGTTACAGTTTTTAATTGGTAGTTTAATCTTCCCTGTAGCTCGTCGATTTTATTGTCCAAAGATTGCACGTTTGCTAGCAGAATTAAGGGAAGTGGGGGTTTATTCGATCGCCTTCTCAGCAGGCAGCCCGCTCTCCGGCCTCTCTTTCTCTGCCTCCTCTTTACGCAGATCACGGGGATCGGGGCCTGTTCCCGAGGGAGCCGTATATCCTCCGCCTCGCTCGTCAGAGTCGTGAAAGATGTCCTGATGTCCAGAAGTTATTTTCGGTCATAAGAGACGGTAGCGGCAACATTATGTACGAAATGAATGAAAAAATATGTTACAAACGAAGCAGATAAACAAACAAAAAACAACAAATAAATCTTTAAAACATCTGCATTCTGCTCCAGCAGGGTGACTGTTTGAGGTTGTGGACAGGTGTCTTTTATACTGATAACAAGTGCCATTAATACAGGTAACGAGTGGAGGACAGAGGAGCCTCTTAAAGAAGAAGTTACAGGTCTGTGAGAGCCATTAATCTTTCTTGTTTGTAGGTGACCAAATACTTATTTTCCACCATAATTTGCAAATAAATTCATTAAAAATCCTACAATGTGATTTTCTGGATTTTTCTTCCCTCATTTTGTCTGTCATAGTTGAAGTGTACCCATGATGAAAATTACAGGCCTCTCTCATCTTTTTAAGTGGGTGAACTTGCACAATTGGTGGCTGACTAAATACTTTTTTGCCCCACTGTATATTTTTTTCTGATTGCTTGGTAGTGTAAACACAAAATAAATTCTAGCTGTACCAGAATTGATCTGTACAAAGCCTTTATTATTATTCAGGCCATTGTATGCTGTAGGCTAATTATTCAAGATAATGCTTTGACTGCATTTAAATGCAGGACCAGTAGGCTGTGTGATGAAATGAAGTAATAATAAGGACTAATTGATAACAGGACAGAAAGCTGAACAAAACCAGCATAATGACATACTAGAGAGTCTAACAAAGAACAAAACATGGTGAAGCATTTATTAGGGCTAAAGCATAGCAAAATAAATAAAAAGAGAATTTGAGAAAATGTCACGTTGGACAGACCGTTATCCATTTTTAGAACTTGCGAGTCAATAGGTTAAATGGACATTAAGGTCACATGATCACCTCATTCAAAATTGCCAAGCTCCTAAAGCCATTCTTCTCAAAAAGGGACCACACAAATGACCACCATGCAAATTAATAATTGGTTTAGAGAACAAAATAAGAATCTAGCCTATTAAAACAGACAGAGCAGGTCATTTTGATTATATGACCTTAGTGACCCTTTAAGCAATGGGAGGGTGTAGTAAAAGGCTTTTCTTATGCACAACGCAACTCAGCGTGCCTGGATACAGACTGTAACCATGTATTGTGTGGTTACGGCACCACAAAACCCAGAGGACTTTGCTTTAATGGCTATGACACTCACAGCCATGATAAATGTCATCATAACACATGGGCTCTCATGTATTATTGCTTAAATATACCATGGCTGTTAGCCAATCAGCTTTCAGGGTTCAAACCACCCAGTTATTAATATAAAATATACTACAGAATAATGACATGTTTGTAGGTACCATTGACAACAGACTACACAGTTGTGTTTCCTAGTCCCTGCATTGCGTGATGGTTGTTGAAGTTGAACAAGGACATCAGGCCATTGGTAAAGAGCCTGAAAGCCAAGCACACATAAAGATGTTCTTTGTGAATTGAACACTCTCAAACTGCTGAGGAGAGAAGGCTCTTGGATTTACTGTCTTTGTTGCAGACAGTTTGTATCACTAACGATACCTTTAAAATTACTTACTGGATCCATTCTAAAGATATGACATACCTGTCCATGACCTTGTGGGCACAGTCCTTTGTGTTCTTACCACCAATGTTGCTTAACCTTGCAATCTGTGTCAAGAGACTTTGTTTGAAACCCTGGAAGTTATGCAGTAACCTCGGTCTCAGTAGGACTAATAAAAAATCAATTCTACAGGCATTGCTTGTAAGAGTGGAATTAACCAATTGTATCGCTTTAGGTAGTGTGAAAGATGCTGACTAAATCTACAGTGTAAATGAAATGTCAAAAATAAATGTAAATTTCACCATCAGATACTGTGCTTCCACACTTCGGCTGCTTCTCTAGTTGCTCAAAGTCTCCATCCTCTTGACGTGGAACTCAAAGTCTTGCTCCGTCCTGCAACAAACATTTAAGCACATGACATACAGTAAATCATGCATGCAATGTTATTAGATGCACATCAAAACCCATAATTTATACATAAAATTTTCAGAGGGAATCAAAAGACACATTTTGTGGAACAATCCACTTCCTGGCATAATTCAAGGGAAACAGCTCTGGTCTTGATCAGTTGTGGATGTATAATTATAATCTTCACTCTTTTTCATTTTCTGAAAAAAGGTTAAAGGTAAATAGTAAACAAATTGTAGTAATGAATACACTGAGAGCAAGTTTGAACTACATTTTGACAGGCTTCTTAGCTAGTTAATTTTGGTCACTGCATTTTACACTCATTCTCCTCTTATTTGTAACATATTAATGCCCTCTCTCTCCTGTGAGCTAACGTTATTAGCTAGCTAGATAGCTCACCCATACTACAGTTAGTTAGCAAACCAACCAGCTTCACAGTAGGTACCCAGAGAGTAACGTTGATGTTAGACTCCAGCTAGTTAATCAATTTAAAAAATGTCTGCCAAAAAACAATGACTCCACACCCGTTACCAGAAAACATAGCTAACCGTAGTTAGCTAGACCGATACAGTAAACTAGCTGACTGTTTGTACAACTATCAAATATGTTGGCCCTGCTTTCTCGCCTTACTATCTAACGTTAGCTAACGTAAACTCACCCCATTGTGTACAAATGTGCGCAACCGCAACATTCAAACGAGGCTACAAAGAAAACTAGTGGCACTGTGTTGACTTCAAAATCAGGGGTGTGAACTAGGTTTCTGTTCAAGCGTTGATCGACATGGTAATGGCTCTATAGTATTGGAGAAAAGTTGAACAAAACGGACCCTCCGTCATGTCGTAACTTACAGTACGCATAAAGCAACTATTTATGTCTTACAATCTTTCTCCACCAGGTGTAGCACTTCTCTTATCGTTTAAAAATAAGAAATGGACAGTGACGGGGGTAAGGAGGGGATACCTAGTCATTTTTTGCGTCATCATTGCATGAGATCATCATTCTCAAAGGCGCTGTTTACTTCTAAGATCACTTTAGCACCTTCCTAAAACCCCTATTCAAATTCGACACAAACCTTCAAATAGGAATGTAAATAAAACATTTATATAAACTCTTTATAGTATTTTATTTACATTTTAGAGGTGATAAGTTGGACAGATCGAGTGAAAAAAAAGCTATATCTACTTCTCACTATCACGCATTATAGTTTCGCTTCACCACCCGCAATTTTATTAAAGATTCAATGGGGCTCATTGCCTGCTTGAATTATGCAGAAACGGGCAGCGTTTAGGCCATGCAATTGATTCAGTTGGAAAGTGGAGAAATTGTGCTTACAATGGTATTGACATTACAGTTGATCTGGAAGTAGTACGTTTTTGGGCGCTAAAATAAGGGCAATTGTACGGACCAAGGCGACGTACGAGTTTACATTAGCTAGTTAAGTTAGCATGCAAGTAACCAGGCAGAGAGTTAGCCTAGAGAACATAATAGTTTGCGACATCAACAGAAACTGATAGTTAATATAACAACCCTATCAAATTAGAAACGTTTTCAGAAATGTTGATTCTTACAATTATCCTCGTATCGTTGTGTTGCCGTCATGAGGAACACATGTCGGGTGAATGACTTGCTCTTTCTGCTTCTCCCAGTTTGGAGACATGACGGTTATAAATTGTAATAAATTCCATTGTGAAATTGTAAACTAATGATTTAAAATTACAGGTCATTTTCAGTCATTCTGTCTAGATCAGAACACATTACAAGATATTCGATTTTATTTTAAATCAATATATTTCATTACATTGTGTATATCAACAAATAATCAAACTTATACCATATGCAATATTATATAGTTATATTCGTGTATCTCAGGCATTTCTATGAGTACAAGCTGATCAGGCTGATCTTCGGCTGTTTTTGCAGTGCAGGAGTTAGTCCGTACTGGGGTGTGTCTTGTTTTTTTGTAGGGAAATATGGCGAAGCGGAGGTGCTTGTTCGAGTCTGATATCTCCCAGTTGAGTAAAGTTGGTCAGAATGAATGGAAGACGGAGACAACGACAAATGTAGCAAAAAGACCAAAAGTTGTAAACTAACATCGGGTTCTTTTGGAGTGGGATTCATCAACAATCATCAACAATTGTGTATTTTTGGGAGATCATTTGAGGCCAGGAAGATGGTAAAGGAGGCATTAGGAAAGGTAGAGTCAGTCAGAGTGACCAGTAGTGGTTTTGTTTTGAGTTCATGCGGCTCAGAAGAGCAGACGGAGAGAGCAGTTTTTCGGAGCAGGGCACGAATAAAAGGTGTTATATCTGGAGTTTCGTTGGGAGAGTTAAGAGTTTCTGCCTACTCATGTGAATCTGCGATATGTAAGATACGCAGTGAGAACTATTGTGAATAAACCACTGAGTTATGACATTTATAAAATAATGGCCATGTTTCAAGTGTGTGACGACAGAATCTTTTTGGTATTTATTAGGATCCCCGTTAGCCGCTGCAAAAGTATCAGAATTGTTCACTTCTCTCATTGACTTGTCAAACCCCGGCTTGGTCTGCTTCGCAAGCATTCTCTGAAGTCTCGCGTTGTTACGTCTCTGGGTTTAGAAACTGGTTGTGGGGGAAAAGGAAGTTCCGCGCAGGCGCACATCATTCTTCGGAATAAAGGATACGTCAGAATTGTGTAGTCAAGACGACAACTTCTGTGTCCGTTTCTAATGTATTACTACTGGTATGTAATAGCACGTTCTAATATCGAAATAACATGTCATAACATGCTATGTAACAAATACGTCAAGTTATTATGACGTTTTGATAAAGGTTTTATGTGCTATTTTTATGTCAAACCGCGTGAGTGAACGTGATCACTTTTTTTACAAGTCACGTAGAGACTTTGAGTTAGTCTGAGTGGATGTTTATCATTTCGTCAAGGTCATTTCATTAAGGATACATTTTTTTTTTTTAGATTTCTGGGTTCGTTTTACATGTCCTTTTTGGTTTTGTGCAAAATTCACGAGCTGGTAAAATGGCGGATTCCACTCCGTCTGCATCGACGCACTGAGACTATTTTGTGGTTGGAGCTAAATGTAATTATTATCTTTTTTTTTGCACGTGTACTAATATTCAGAGACATTCAGTTGTTTCTGTCTATCTATAAATGTTACTATGGTGTGAACGGAAATACTATTGGTTTTTGATTGGAGTAATTTTATTTATTTTATACCTTTATTTTACTAGGCAAGTCAGTTAAGAACAAATTCTTATTTACAATGACGACCTAGGAACAGTGGGTTAACTGCCTGTTCAGGGGCAGAACGACAGATTTGTACCTTGTCAGCTCGGGGATTCGAACTTGCAACCTTTCAGTTACTATTCCAACGCTCTAACAACTAGGCTACCCTGCCGCCCAGGGAAGACAAAGTTATTCAGGAAAATAGTACATAGTGCTGCCTAACACATACTACAACCTTGTACTAAATGTTTTTTTGAGTCATTTCTGCATTTGTGTATAGGGGATATCTACTATAGATTAAGTGCATTTACAGTTGTGTAGCCTAATTTTAAAGTGTATAATTTGTCTAATATTTATTAATTAATGTTTTGTCAATGCTTAGTTACCAGATCTATTGAAATGAGATCAGTGCTCTACTTGGACAGGAGCTCACTGGAGCTGAGTACAGTCACCTCAAATTTCTAGTGTTTGAGCTCATGTTCCTCTTATAGAATATTAGCTCAACAGTATTGTGGAGCTCCTGCAGCTAAATACCAACATTACCGGCACCTATTTCAGTCTAAGTCAAGCACTGAATTAGACAATTGAACAGAAAAAAAATATTATATATTTTTAGAGAATAAAAAGTGCCAGAACTGTCAAGACTAACTTTTGTGTCTGTTTCTCATTGTTACTACAGGACGACTAGAATTAAGTCTGAGGCCGGTAACATCAACAGTGAGGACAAACCCAGCCTGTCTCTCTCATTCCACACTGAGTCCAAACCTACAGTCACTGGGTCCTGATTGTGACAGTGGAGCCCAGTTTGCACTGCAGGATCCAGAGATGGCATCAGTGAAGCTGGAAGACTGCAGTCAAACACTGGAACTGAATGTCAACATTAAAGATGAAGAAGAGGAGGAGAAGGTTGGGAAATCTGTTTCTCATGGTGAGATCAGGTTCTATCTAAGTTTGTTTTTCATTCCAAAGTTCCACTGTGCATGAAGAGTTGCAGTAGAACTGTTTCAATGAAAAAGTAGCTGTTTTTTCATGCTACTGAGACTTGCATGGTTTGACACCAGTATTGCCAGCATTTGTTTTATTCACTGGGTTATCTGGAGTGATCAGAGTGTAGACTAAAGAAGTGAAGTAGACAAACTGCCAGTGTTTTAAAGTCCTATGAAATGAGTCTGTATTGTACAGCCTACTGATATGAATACATGTGTCGCCCGGTACAGCCGGAAGCGGACTGGCCACCTCTTTGAGCCTGTTTCCTCTCTACATTTCTTCTAAAGTTCCTGCTTTTTAGGGAGTTTTTCCTGGCCACTGTGCTGCTATATCTGCATTGCTTGCTCTTTCGGGATTTTAGGCTGGCTTTCTGTTTGACAGCTGCTGATGTAAAAAGGGCTTCATAATATACATTTGATTGACATGTATATCACACCAACTGACTGGTTCTTCTGATGTTGTTCACACAGGAGACCATGTTGAAACATTCTCGACATCCAGAGAGCAACAGCAGAAAGATCACAGAGCTAAAAGGTCTCACCACTGCCCACATTGTGAAGAGATTTTCCCAATTCTATCAAAGCTAAAAATACACCAAAAAATACACACAGGACAGAATCTGTATTCCTGTACTGACTGTGGGAAGAGATTCACAACATCAGGGAATCTGACGGTTCATCAGAGACTGCACACTGGAGAGAAGCCTTACTCCTGCTCTGACTGTGGGGCGTGTTTCTCTCGACTGGGCCACTTAAAAACACATGAACATATACATACAGGAGTGAAGCCTTACTCCTGCTCTGATTGTGTAAAATGCTTCACAACATCAGCTGAGCTAAAAGTTCATCAGAGAACACACACAGGAGAGAAGCCTTTCTTCTGCTCTGACTGTGGAAAGAGTTTCTCTCAACTTTCCCACTTAAAAACACATGAACGTATACATACAGGATTGAAGCCTTACACCTGCTCTGACTGTGTAAAATGCTTCACAACATCAGCTGAGCTAAAAGTTCATCAGAGAACACACACAGGAGAGAAGCCTTTCTTCTGCTCTGACTGTGGAAAGAGTTACTCTGTACTGTGCAACTTAAAAACACATGAACGTATACATACAGGAGTGAAGCCATACTCCTGCTCTGACTGTGGAAAGAGTTTCTCTCGACTGGACATGTTAAAAACACATGAAAGTATACATACAGGAGTGAAGCCATACTCCTGCTCTGACTGTGGAAAGAGTTTCTCTCGACTGGACATGTTAAAAACACATGAAAGTATACATACAGGAGTGAAACCTTACTCCTGCTCTGACTGTGGAAAGAGTTTCCCTCTACTCAGAACCTTAAAAACACATGAACATATACATACGGTAGTGAAGCCTTATTCCTGCTCTAATTGTGGAAAGAGTTTTTCTCAACTGGGCCACTTAAAAACACATGAACGTATACATACAGGGGAGAAGCCCTACTCCTGTTGTGACTGTGTAAAATGCTTCAAAACATCAGCTGAGCTAAAAGTTCATCAGAGAACACACACATCAGAGAAGCCTTGCTCCTGCTCTGACTGTGGGAAGAGGTTTTCTCGACTGGACCTCTTAAAAACACATGAACGTAGACATACAGGAGTGAAGCCATACTTCTGCTCTGACTGTGTAAAATGTTTCACGACATCAGCTGAGCTAAAAGTTCATCAGAGAACACACACAGGAGAGAAGCCTTACTCCTGCTTTGACTGTGGAAAGATTTTCTCTCAACTGGGCCACTTAAAAACACATGAACGTATACATACAGGAGTGAAGCCTTACTCCTGCTCTGACTGTATAAAATACTTCACAACATCAGCTGAGCTAAAAGTTCACCAGAGAACACACACAGGAGAGAAGCCATACTCCTGCTCTGACTGTGGAAAGAGTTTCTCTCAACTAGACTACTTAAAAACACATGAACGTATACACACAGGGGAGAAGCCTTACTCCTGCTCTGACTGTTGAAAGAGTTTCTCTTGAATGTGTCAGTTAAAAAGACACCAAGGTAAACAAAAGAGAGAAGCCTTAGCACTGATCTGACTGTAGAAAATTGTTTAAAACAACAGCTGACCTAAAAGGTCATCAGAGAACAGACACAGAAGAGAAGCCTTAATTCTGCTCTTAATGTAGCAAGCGTAACTCAAGTGAAAGTCACCAAGTAAAATACTACTTGAGTTAAAGTCTAAGTATTTGGACTTAAGTATCAAAAGTAAAAGAAAAAATAATTTCAAATTCCTTAAATTATCATCTTTGTCAGGGGTGGGCATTTCCAGTCCTCGAGGGCCTGATTGGTGTCACAGTTTTGCCCCAGCTAACACACCTGACTCCAAGTATCACCTAAACATGATCTTCAGTTTAGAATGTAATTTGATGAATCTGTTGTGTCACACTTTTCTCCATCCCTAGCAATCAGGCCCGAGGACTGGAGTTGCCCACCCCTGCACAATGGGATGGGTGTCCCTAAACCGGGGCGGTTGTTGCTAACGTGCGCTAATGTGACTAGAATGACGTTGTAAACAACAGATGACTTTCTGGGACATAGACATTTCTTTATATCGACATAAAGCTTAAATTCTTGTTAATCTAACTGCAGTGTTCAATTAACAGTAGCTATGAAAGTGAATAAAATATCATGCTATTGTTTGAGGAGAGTGCACAACAACAAAAAAGATCTAAACATCATTGCCAATCAGATCATTGCCCTTCATGGCAGCACTGTATGCATCTGCAAATAGACTTTTTCAGCAGGATTATGCCTTGTGCCACCCAGCTTGTTCAGTAATGGTTCCAAGAACATTACAGTGAATTCAGCTGAATTAATGGTTCCAATAACATTACACTGAATTCACTGTAATTGTGCATCTGTGGGAGGAGAAGGAACGGGCTATTCAGAGTAGATCCACTCCCAGCCAACTTGACACAATAAAGCATTGGAGTCAACATGGACCAGCATCCCTGTGGAACGCTCTCAACAACTTGGACAGTCTATGTACTGATGCATTGAGGCTGTTCTGAGGACAAACTTGTGTTTAATAAATTGTATTTTAATACTAGATTTATTATTTTAGTCATTGATGATGAATGTATTTGAATAACTGTTTTGAAGTTAATTGATCTGGCAGGTAGCCAGCGGTTAAGAGTGTTGGGCCAGTAACTGAAAAGTTGCTGGTTTAATCCCGAGCTGACTAGGTGAAAAATCTGTCATTGTGCCCTTGAGCAAGGCAATTAACCCTTATTTGTCCTATAAGTTGTTCTGGATAAGAGCATCCGCTAACTGACAAGAATGTAATGAAAAATAATATTTGTACATACATGTTTTTCTCTCTTGTGTATAATTCAATGAAATAAACTGTTTGAAGTTAAATACTGTATATACACTGTATATACAATACACAACATTACAGCTTTGCCTACCCTGGCCAGAGGGACAGGGCCATAGTAAGTTAGTGGCCTACAGTTTTCAGGCAATACAGCATGTCAGATCGCTAATGATTAGGTGTACAGGCTGCTACATTTTTGCCTGTGTCTGTCGGGAGTGATGTGTTATCACTATTATTACTAACTACTATTATGTTGTTTTTGGTTTGCTAGTTACACCAGTATCATGGTATTTTCCTGCAATGGTAGTGACCAAAAAACAATATGTTTTCATTGTACTGGACCCAGGAACATAGAAGAAACTGCCAGATGTGTCATAATAGCCTGGAAGTAAAGCTGCACTGGGAGACACATTTGAAATGGAATACATTGAATACATTCAGCAGGGTAGAACAATCACAGTAAAACATTATTTAAATGTATTGTTGGAAGGGCTGTGGTCACCATTCATGTAATTCATTAAATATATACATCAGATGGTATTGGGGAACTATTTCATAGGGTTTTCATGGTTACATTATTTTCCCATTTCAATCTTATACCAACCAACCCTATGCTTGGTGTGACTGTTATGGTCAGAACAGACCATCTGATATGCCCTTAAATATTGTAATATGCAACCTGGAATTAAAATATAAGAGGACCAGTGCTTCTACAGTGTAAGTTGATAAGAAATGCCTAGTTAAAGAAAGGTTAAATAAAAACAGCCGAAACAGTTCGGAAGAGTTTGTGCATACAGTGGGGCAAAAAAGTATTTAGTCAGCCACCAATTGTGCAAGTTCTCCCACTTAAAAAGACGAGAGAGGCCTGTAATTTTCATCATAGGTACACTTCAACTATGACAGACAAAATGAGGGGGAAAAATCCAGAAAATCACATTGTAGGGTTTCTTATGACTTTATTTGCAAATGATGGTGGAAAATAAGTATTTGGTCAATAACAAAAGTTTATCTCAATACTTTGTTATACACCCTTTGTTGGCAATGACAGAGGTCAAACGTTTTCTATAAGTCTTCACAAGGTTTTCACACACTGTTGCTGGTATTTTGGCCTATTCCTCCATGCAGATCTCCTCTAGAGCAGTGATGTTTTGGGGCTGTTGCTGGGCAACAAGGACTTTCAACTCCCTTCAAAGATTTTCTATGGGGTTGAGATCTGGAGACTGGCTAGGCCACTCCAGGACCTTGAAATGCTTCTTACGAAGCCACTCCTTCATTGCCCGGGCGGTGTGTTTGGGATCATTGTCATGCTGAAAGACCCAGCCACGTTTCATCTTCAATGCCCTTGCTGATGGAAGGAGGTTTTAACTCAAAATCTCACGATACATGGCCCCATTCATTCTTTCCTTTACACGGATCAATCGTCCTGGTCCCTTTGCAGAAAAACAGCCCCAAAGCATGATGTTTCCACCCCCATGCTTCACAGTAGGTATGGTGTTCTTTGGATGCAACTCAGCATTCTTTGTGAGACCGAGTTTGCGTCTCTCACATTGTTAGGCAGACCATTCCATAAAAATGGAGCTCTAGAAAGCCCTGCCTCCAGCTGTTTGCTTAGAAGTTCTAGGGACAATTAGGAGGCCTGCGTCTTGTGACCGTAGCGTACGTGTAGGTATGTACGGCAGGACCAAATCAGAGAGATAGGTAGGAGCAAGCCCATGTAATGCTTTGTAGGTTAGCAGTAAAACCTTGAAATCAGCCCTTGCCTTGACAGGAAGCCAGTGTAGAGAGGCTAGCACTGGAGTAATATTATATTTTTGGGGGGTTCTAGTCAGGATTCTAGCAGCCGTATTTAGCACTAACTGAAGTTTATTTAGTGCTTTATCCGGGTAGCCGGAAAGTAGAGCATTGCAGTAGTCTAACCTAGAAGTGACAAAAGCATGGATTAATTTCCTGCATCATTTTTGTACACACATTTTCTGATTTTTGCAATGTTACGTAGATGGAAAAAAGCTGTCCTTGAAACAGTCTTGATATGTGGTTCAAAAGAGAGATCAGGGTCCAGAGTAACGCCGAGGTCCTTCACAGTTTTATTTGAGACGACTGTACAACCATTAAGATGAATTGTCAGATTCAACAGAAGATCTCTTTGTTTCTTGGGATATGCCTTTTGTTGTGATATACTGGATGTCATAAGGTGAATGCACCAATTTGTAAGTCGCTCTGGATAAGAGCGTCTGCTAAATGACTTAAATGTAAATGTAATATACTATACGCTGCCTTGTCTCAGGATGGTAAGTTGGTGGGGCTGTGCTTTGGCAAAGTGGGTGGGGTTATATCCTTCCTGTTTGGCCCTGTCCGAGGGTGTCATCAGATGGGGCCACAGTGTGTCCTTACCCCTCCTGTCTCAGCCTCCAGTATTTATGCTGCAGTAGTTTATGTGTCGGGGGGCTGGGGTCAGTCTGTTATATCTGGAGTATTTGTCCTGTCTTATCCGGTGTCCTGTGTGAATTTAAGTATGCTCTCTATGATTCTCTCTCTCTTTCTCTCTCTCTCGGAGGAGGACCTGAGCCATAGGACCATGCCTCAGGACTACCTGGCATGATGACTCCTTGCTGTCCCCAGTCCACCTGGCCATGCTACTGCTCCAGTTTCAACTGTTCTACCTGCAGCTATGGAATCCTGACCTGTTCACCGGACGTGCTACCTGTCCCAGACCTATTATTTGACCATGCTGGTCATTTATGAACATTTTGGCTATGTTCTGTTATAATCTCCACCCGGCACAGCCAGAAGAGGGCTGGCCACCCCACATAGCCTGGTTCCTCTCTAGGTTTCTTCCTAGGTTTGGGCCTTTCTAGGGAGTTTTTCCTAGCCAATGTGCTTCAACACCTGCATTGCTTGCTGTTTGGGGTTTTAGGCTGGGTTTATGTACAGCACTTTGAGATATCAGCTGATGTACGAAGGGCTTTATAAATACATTTGATTTGATTTGATTTGATATTTCACATATCTTGCTAGATATGCCTTTTGTTGTGATATTTCACATATCATCTTGCCAGATATGCCTTTTGTTGTGATATTTCACATATCATCTTGCTAGATATGCCTTCTGTTGTGATATTTCACATATCATCTTGCCAGATATGCCTTTTGTTGTGATATTTCACATATCATCTTGCCAGATATGCCGTTTGTTGTGATATTTCACATATCATCTTGCCAGATATGCCTTTTGTTTTGTTCGTGAGGAGTAATGGCCGAGAGAAGGCAGGAGACACTTTGTTTTGTTTAGCATCGTTAGGTTAGACTGCTCCCTTTAATGGATCTGTCGTCCACCAGGCTCCGATTAGGGGGAGGTGGGAGGGGAAGAGTTGGGAGTCTCGGTTAGGGAGACAGTGGAATGGGGTTCAGTGTTCTACTGTTAGGATAGATTTATGGTTTGTTTGTTCCAACAGATCTTTACATATCTTTCTCACTACAAAATATTAATGCGGTCCTTGTGGTTACTAAACATATTTTAGATATGTCTTTATGCTATAGCTTATTCCACGTTTACATCTTTGGTTAAATGACTTCAAATGCAAAACTGAAATGTACTTTGTGGGATGTCTGTGGAGTTTGTAAACTATCCAAGCTTAAACAGGTGATTACTGGGCTTAAACAACTTCATTCGTCTATTGTGTTCCTACAAGAAATTCACTTGTTGAAGGATGAGATACTTAAAGTACACAGGAGATGGCAAGTGCAAGTAATAGCATCCTGTTTCTCCTCTCATTCTCATTCTGTTATGGTTTTAATTCACCAATCGGTTCCGTTTCAAGTGGATAATATTATAACTGATACATCTGGTAGATACATTTTGATACAGGAACCTCTTTGAATGAGCATATTAATCTGGTTAATGTTCATGGTCCTAATGATGATGATCCCATTTCTATTGATAACCTCCCTTCCAAATGGCAGGGGATTTTAATTGGTCCTCCTCTAGATCGCTCTTCTGGTTAGACACTTTCCATTCGCAAAGTAGAAAGAAATTACAGCATTTCTTTAAGGACTTTAATCTACGTGAACCTTGGAGGATTCAGAACCCGAGGAAAAGGGAGTAATCACGTTACTCATCGACATTTAAATCATTCTCCTATAGATTACTTTTTAGTTTCTTGTTCATTGCTTCCCAATGTAGCAGGAAGTGGATATGATATTATTGTTCTGAGTGACCATTCCCCTGTGTCATTATTCTATATGGATACAAAACTGGTAAAAAGATCCTCTAGATGGTGTTTGCATCCCAGATGGTTACAGGACCCAGACGTCTTACATTATGTTGGAGTGCATATAGATGTTTATTTTACATTGAACACTGACCAAACGTCAGCAAGTGCCAGATGGGAGGCTTTCAAAGCATGTATTATTGGCCAATTATACATTTTACAACTTTGAATCTCCTGAGAACTTAACTAATCAGGTCTTGATTTTCCCTCTATGTCAAAAGACACTAAATTGGATCTGGAAAAGGAATTGGATGGTGTTGAAATATCTGATGCTATTTTCAATAGGAAGGGAGGTAAAGAGGCAGGTCCAGACGGGCTCCCAATAAATATTTAGAAGATATTTAAGGACAAACTTCTAGGTCCACTTCTGGATGTGTACAGTGTATTGGGGTAAGACACACCCACTCAGTCAAGGGTTTTTCTTTATTTTTACTCATTTCTACCTGCCGCCAGATCAATTAACTTCAACACAGTTATTCAAATACATTCATCATCAATGACTACAATAATGAATACAATATTAAAATACAATTTAAGAAACACAAGTAGTTGATTACTGT
The DNA here is from genome assembly GCF_021184085.1 of Oncorhynchus gorbuscha. Lineage (NCBI taxonomy): Eukaryota > Metazoa > Chordata > Actinopteri > Salmoniformes > Salmonidae > Oncorhynchus > Oncorhynchus gorbuscha. The sequence goes on along the minus strand of NW_025746005.1, from coordinate 119,577 downwards.
TTATCATTCAACAAAAGTTGTTTAGTAATATAAAACAATCCACTCAAATTAATGCTAAAAACTGATCATCACACCATCTTTTCTGACATTACGAACACCTTCATAATATTGAGTTGCACCCCCCTTTGTCCTCAGAACAGCCTCAATGCATCAGGACACAGACTGTCCAAGTTGTTGAAAGCGTTCCACAGGGATGCTGGCCCATGTTGACTCCAATGCTTCCCACAATTGTGTCAAGTTGGCTGGGAAATGATATCTACTCCGAATAGCTCCTTCCATCTCCTCCCAGAGATGCACAATTGGATTGAGATCTGGTGACTCGTCAGGCCACTGCAGTAAACTGAATTCACTGTCATGTTCTTGGAACCATTCCTGGACAAGCCTTGTGGCATAATCCTGCTGAAGAAATCTATTTGCAGATGGATACACTACTGCCATGAAGGGATGCACCTGATTGGCAATGATGTTTAGATATCCTGTGGCATTCAAATGTTGTTCATCTTTTATCAAGGGGCCCAATGTGTGCCCTGAAAACACACCCCAGCCATCACACCACCAGCCTGCAATGCTGACACACGGCATGGATGCATGCAGTGGTGTAAAGCACTAAAGCAAAAAAATCTTTAAAGAACTACTTTAGTAGTTTTGGGGTCTATTTCCTTTATGTTTACGTTGGTGTCTTCTTAACTGACCCATTCGAGTCCCTTTCCACAGTCAGAGCAGGAGTAAGGTTTCTCTCCTGTGTGTGTTCTCAGATGAACTTTTAGCCCAGTTGATGTTGTGAAGAATTTTACACAATCAGAGCAGAAGTAAGGCTTCTCTCCTGTGTGTTTTCTCTGGTGAACTTTTAGCCCAGTTGATGTTGTGAAGCATTTTTCACAATCAGAGCAAGAGTAAGGCTTCTCTCCTGTGTGTGTTCTCTGATGAACTTTTAGCTCAGTTGATGTTGTGAAGCATTTTACACAGTCAGAGCAGGAATAAGGCTTCTCTCCCGTATGTACATGTCGGTGTCTTTTTAAGTGACCCAGTACAGAGAAACTCTTTCCACAGTCAGAGCAGGAGTAAGGCTTCTCTCCTGTGTGTATATGTGTATGTCGTTTTAAGTGGCTCAGTAGAGAGAAACTCGTTCCACAGTCAGAGCAGGAGTAAGGCTTTTCTCCTGTGTGTATATGTGTATGTCGTTTTAAGTGGCTCAGTAGAGAGAAACTCACAGCACAGTCAGAGCAGAAGTAAGGCTTCTCTCCTGTATGGGTTCTCCGATGAACTTTTAGCCTAGATGATGTTGTGAAACATTTTACACAATCAGAGCAGGAGTAAGGCTTCTCTCCTGTATGTGTTCTCTGATGAACTTTTAGCCCAGTTGATGTTGTGAAGCATTTAACACATTCAGAGCAGGAGTAAGGCTTCTCACCTGTATGTATACGTTCATGTGCTTTCAAGTGTTCCAGTACAGAGAAACTCTTTCCACAGTCAGAGCAGGAGTAAGGCTTCTTTCCTGTGTGTATACGTTCATGGTGTTTTAAGGTGCCTAGTTGAGAGAAACTCTTTACACAATCAGAGCAGGAGTAAGGCTTCTCTCCTGTGTGTGTTCTCTGGTGAACTTTTAGCTCAGTTGATGTTGTGAAGCATTTTACACAGTCAGAGCAGGAATATGGCTTCTCTCCTCTGTGTACTCTCTGATGAACTGTCAGAGCCTTTGATGTTGTGAAATTCTTCCTACAGTCAGTACAGGAATACCGATTCTCTATTGTGTGTATTTTTAGGTGTATTTTTAGCTTTGATAGAAATGGGAAAATCTCCTCACAATGTGGGCAGTGGTGAGACCTCTTAGCTCTGTGATCTTCCTGCTGTTGCTCTCTGGATGTAGAGAATGTCTCAACATGGTCTCCTGTGTGAACAACATCAGAAGAACCAGTCAGTTGGTGTGATATACATGTCAATCACATGTATTTTATGTAGCCCTTATTACATCAGAAGCTGTCAGAAAGTGCTTTACAGAAACCCAGCCTCAATCCCCAAAGAGCAAGCAATGCAGATGTAGATGCAAAATGGTCACACAAAAAACTCCCTAGCAAGCAGGAACCTAGGAAGAAACGTAGAGAAGAACCATGCTAAAAGAGGTGGCCAGTCCTCTTCCGCTGTACCAGGTGACATATTTATTCATATCAGTAGGCTGTACAAAACAAAAGAGAATAAAACCTTTCTTAAAGTCGTTAAAATTATGAGTCATATCATCTTCCACTCACTATCACAAGGGTTGGTAACAAGGCTGTATCACATGATCGGAAGTCCCATGGGGCGGTGCACAATTGGCCCAGCGTCGTCCGGGTTTGGCCGGGTGTAGGATGTCAATGTAAATAATAAATTAAAATTTTAAAAATTAAAATAAACTCAATCATAGAACTTTAAAAACACCAACAGTTTGTCTCTGTCACTTCTTCAGTCTCCTCTCTGATCACTCCAGACAGCCCAGTGAATAAAACAAAGGCTGGCAATACTGGTGTCAAACCATGCAAGTCTGAGTAGCATGAAATAACTTCTACCTTCTCATTAAAAAAGTTAATCATGAAATAGGTCTACTGCAACTTTTCATACACAGTGGGAAGTTGGAATGAACAACAAACTTAGTTAGATAGAACCTGCTCTTACCATGAGAAACAGATTTCCCAATCTTCTCCTCCTCTTCATCTTTAATGTTGACATTCAGCTCCAGTGTTTGACTGCAGTCTTCCAGCTTCACTGATGCCATCTCTGGATCCTGCAGTGCAAACTGGGCTCCACTGTCACAATCAGGACCCAGTGACTGTAGGTTTGGACTCAGTGTGGAAGGAGAGAGGCATGCTGGGTTTGTCCTCACTGTGGATGTTACCGGCCTCAGACTTAATTCTAGTCGTCCTGTAGTAACAATGTGAAACAGACACAAGAAGTTAATTGTCTTGACAGTTCTGGCACTTTCTTTATTCTCAATTAAAATATATTATATTTATTCTTGTTCAATTATCAAATTCAGTGCTTGACTTAGACTGAAATAGGTGTACGTACTCATTGTGGGTGCCAGTACTGTTATTATTTAGATACAGGACCTCCACAATATTGTTGAGCTATTTTTCTATAAGAGGAACATGAGCTCAAACAGTAGAACATTGAGGTGCCGGTACTCAGCTCCTGGTACTCAGCTCCAGTGAGCTCCTGTCTCATTTCAATAGATCAGGTAGGTAAGCATTGACAACAAAACATGAATTAATTCAAATTAGACAAAAGTACACGCTACACAACGTAACTAAACTTAACCTATAGTAGATTTCTTGAATTTACATAAATTAATAAATGACTCAAAACAGTTTTCTGTTCCCAAAACTAAAATCTGTTATGAATAGAGTGGACTAATATTTGTAGACATTACCCTTTGCAGAAGTTTTTATTTATTTTTAAAATGCATTGTTTAGAAGGAATGCAAAGGTGAATTAAGTTATTGCACACGAGCACTTCAGAGCTCGAGAAATATGCAGATGTGTCCTAGAAATCAGGTGCAGTCCATGAGGAGGAGATACACTGCAGTACTTAATGCAGCTGGTGGCCACTTTTGATTTTGACATCCAAAACAGGCCTTTAGCAATATTTCTAATACAATCACTGGAAAACACAGGTTGTAAAGCAAATGGTTCCTACTGAAAAGAAAATACAGGTGAGTGAGCTGCACATCATTGGGTGAGTCAGTGAAACTGGAAAGCTTGTTTAGGACTATAACTTCCCCCTCTTATTGTACAATGTGTTTCTCCTCACACCTGGCCTAGACTATTGATGGATTAGAGACACGGTCGTTTATATTGATCTCAGACTCTCAGTTTATCCGTGTCAAAGTAGTCTGTCATTTTGGTAATTTGTGAGGTATTAAAAATGATTCTGCGAAAGTCCCCAGTCATCTAAAATGATGTTGAACTGCATGAAATACGTTTATAAAAGGCCACATTTTTCCTGGCTACAATAAATGCTACAATAAATGTACTCCATGTGTGTAACTTCTGTAAGCGGCTCAACACCACTGCTCCCTAGTGGCACAGCGGTCTAAGGCACCGCATCTCAGTGCAAGAGGCGTCACGACAGTCCCTGGTTCGAATCCTGACGTGACAGGGAGTCCCATAGGGCAGTGCACAATTAGCCCAGCATCGTCCCGGTTTGGCCAAGGGGTAGGCCGTAACTGTAAATAAGAATTTGCTCTTATCTGACTTGCCTAGTTAAATAAAGATTAAATAAATCATATTAAAAAAATAATAATATGCCAGTACACAAAAGCCATGATAATAAATGCAATGCTTTATTAAAAGTTTTTTTTAATGCGTTCTGATACGTCAGAGACTTCCCTTCTCGCGCTCCCTTTTTGTACCGGCAAATGAAGCACCGGAGAAGTGCTCCCTCCTCCGGGACCCGTCTCCTTTGCATAGAGTTCATCGGGCTGTTGATTGTGGCATCTGGAATGTTATCTCACTCTTCAAAGGCTTCCTGGATATAGGAGGGAACTGGAACAAGCTGTCGTACACTTCGATCCGGACCATCCCGAACATGCTCAAAGGGTGACATGTCTGAGTATGCAGGCCATGGAAGAACTGGGACATTTTCAGCATTTTCAATTGTGTACAGAGTCTTTCTTGTGACATGGGGCTGTGCGTTGTCATGGGGCTGTGCGTTGTCATGGGGCTGTGCGTTGTCATGGGGCTGTGCGTTGTCATGAGGTGACGGTGGCGGATGAATGGCAGGACAATGGGCCTCAGGATCGTGTCATGGTATCTCTGTGCATTCAAATTGCCATCGATAAAGTGTAGATGTCTGCAGCTTATGCCTGCCCATACCCCCACCGCCACCATGGGGCACTCTGTTCACAACGTTGACATCAACGTTAACTTGTTATTTATTTGTCTGGTTGTTATATGTTTTTGTCTGTCTTTGTGTTGGGGGGGGGGGTCAATTGTATTTCTGTAATTGTTGATTGTCCTACTAGGAACAAATCAAATAAACATGTAAAGAATGAATGATAGAGGCCACTGTGTTCTTGGGGACCTTCAACACTTCAAGGAGATCCCGAGTGGCGCAGCGGTCTAAGGCACTGCATCTCAGTGCTAGAGGCGTCACTACAGACACCCTGGTTAGATTCCAGGCTGTATCACAGCGGTCTAAGGCACTGCATCTCAGTGCTAGAGGCGTCACTACAGACACCCTGGATAGATTCCAGGCTGTATCACAGCGGTCTAAGGCACTGCATCTCAGTGCTAGAGGTGTCACTACAGACACCCTGGTTAGATTCCAGGCTGTATCACAGCGGTCTAAGGCACTGCATCTCAGTGCTAGAGGCTTCACTGGAGGCTTCACTCCAGACCCTGGTTTGATTCTCGGCTGCATCACAACCGGCCGTGATTGGGAGTCCCATAGGGCGGCGCACAATTGGCCCAGCGTAGTCCGGGCCGTTATTGTAAAAAAATAATTTGTTCTTAACCGACTTGCCTAGTTAAATAAAGGTTACGGACACACACACCAAAAAGTTATTTTTGTTGACATTTACATATGTCCCCATTACCAGTACAACATAATCAAAAACCTAGTTATTTCACTTACTCGCTGTGCTGTTTGGTAATGGATGCAAACCATGTTCTTCCCCAGAAACATAGCAAACCGACATAATCTGTTTCAGTTGCTAGCCACAATAGTGGACTTTGCGGGTAGCCTTCAAAATAAAAGTATGGCACAATTATACTATTTGTATTCATTGGCATCACTGTCAATGACAGACTTTTATTTTGAAGACCAACGGCAAATTCCACTTTTGTGCCTAATGTGGCTAGCTTCACAACACATAACCCGGTCCAGTCGAGCCTCACAAGCCAGATGAAGCTAGCTGGCCGCATATAACGGAAACTTTCGGCAACAGGGTTAAGTAGCTGGCTAGCTATTTATTTTCATGAACTGAAGTTCATTTTCAATTGGCGAACATCAAGTGGCAACCTAGCTAATACTTTACTCACAATGATTTCTAAATCATTGCTAAGAATAATGAAAATGACTGCAGTTTCTACTGGTCATTGTGTTCAGACTGATTGTATTGGTGCTAGTTAGGTTACCAAGTTAAAGCTATCTACCCCAGAAGTTGCGGTCGAACAAATAATGCTTTATTACCAACGCGGTATTGTAAACACATCGTTCGTGGCCGGTGTTTGCTGACATTTTTGTACAGCTTTGACAGTGCTACTGTATATTTTTTGACACACAAAGACCCAAACGTCGTTCCATAGTATGTATGTCGTGAATCTAATAGCAGTGACAATATTACTGTGTAACTCCGGTAGGGCAACATCGGAATAATAACGCACTTGGTTGTGTTAACCGGTGCTTGACCAGTCGGCGAAAGCCAACATCACCCACGATAGATAATGGATTTCATTGCCCTTGACAATCAACCGTTATCTTGGCTTTAATAGATTTCGCCTTTGTTTCACTGAAATGTTCTTACTCTTTCAAATGACTGCTGGATTCATACAGCAGACATGGTGGGCTAGGTTAGGAATGCTATGTTGCACGTGTAGCGCAAAATTTCACGTGAGTTCATTACATCCTGTACCTACGTTATATAGGTTGGAGGCAGGGCTTTCTCCTATAGATCTCAATTTTTATGGAATGGTCTGCCTACCCACGTGAGAGATTTGCAGACTGTCTCAACCTTTAAGTCTTTACTGAAGACTCATCTCTTCAGTGGGTCATGTGAACGGAATGGCTCTGAAGCAACGAACCGCCCTTGCTGTCTCTGCCTGGCCAGTTCCCCTCTCTCCACTGGGATTCTCTGCCTCTAACCTCTAACTCTAATTACAGGGGCTGAGTCACTGGCTTACTGGTGCTCTTCCATGCCATCCCTAGGAGGGTGCATCACTTGAGTGGGTTGAGTCGCTGACGTGGTCTTCCTGCCTTGTCTCAGGATGGTAAGTGGTTTATATCCCTCTAGGGGTGTGGGGGCTGTGCTTTGGCAAAGTGGGTGGGGTTATATCCTGCCTCTTTGGCCCTGTCCGGGGGTATCATCGGGTGGGGCCACAGTGTCTCCTGACCCCTCCTGTCTCAGCCTCCAGTATTTATGCTGCAGTAGTTTATGTGTCGGGGGTCTAGGGTCAGTCTGTTATATCTGGAGTATTTCTCCTGTCTTATCCGGTGTCCTGTGTGAACTTAAGTATGCTCTCTCTAATTCTCTCTCAGAGGACCTGAGCCCTAGGACCATGCCTCGGGACTACCTGGCATGATGACTTCTTGCTGTCCCCAGTCCACCTGGCCGTGCTGCTGCTCCAGTTTCAACTGTCTGCTGCTATGGAACCCTGACCTGTTCACCGGACATGCTACCTTCTCAGACCTGCTGTTTTCAACTCTCTAGAGACAACAGGAGCAGTAGAGATACTTTCAATTATCGACTATGAAAACAACTACTGTGATTATTATTATTTGACCATGCTGGTCATTTATGAACATTTGAACATCTTGGCCATGTTCTGTTATAATCTCCACCCGGCACAGCCAGAAGAGGACTGGCCACCCCTCATAGCCTGGTTCCTCTCGAGGTATCTTCCTTGGTAATGGCCTTTCTAGGGAGTTTTTCCTCGTCACCGTGCTTCTACACCTGCATTGCTTGCTGTTTGGGGTTTTAGGCTGGGTTTCTGTACAGTACTTTGATATATTAGCTGATGTAAGGAGGGCTATATAAATACATTTGTATGCACATCAGCTTTGACATCGGTTTTGCACATCGGCGTTAAACTACACATCTGATATGTTCACCGATATATTGTGTATCCCTAGTCAGTAGCATGAAATAACATCTACCGTCTCATTGAAACAGTTCATCATGAAACAGTTCTACAGCAACTTTTCATGCACAATGGGAAGTTGGAATGAAATACACAAACTTAGAACCTGCTCTTACCATGAGAAACAGATTTCCCAATCTTCTCCTCCTCTTCTTCATCTTTAATGTTGGCATTCAGCTCCAGTGTTTGACTGCAGTCTTCCAGCTTCACTGAAGTCATCTCTGGATCCTGCAGTGCAAACTGGGCTCCACTGTCACAATCAGGACCCAGTGACTGTAGGTTTGGACTCAGTGTTAAAGGAGAGAGTGTAATGGAACTATTTAGTCAATGTCTTTCCAGCCTTGGCACAAACTTTTATAGTTTTCCTCCTTACCTCACACATAGTAACTCCTCTTTATGTTAATGTTTCATCTCCGCTGGCATTTACCCACCCTTATCTTATTGCCTTGCACTAATTTTAGCTTGGTTTCACATTAGGGCATAGATTCCATTTGTGGTGTAACCATAGCAACAGTAAATATTAGGCCATAGCATTGGTACAAAAATAAACAGACACGCCCACTCCCAAGATAGGTGCATGTAGGGCATTTGTGGTGTAACCATAGCAACAGTAAATATTAGGCCATAGCAATGGTACAAAAATAAACAGACACACCCACTCTCAAGACAGGTGCACAGGTGCATGTTTAATGGTGCCTAATGACCTAGACACACATATAGAGTGCACTTATTCTGCTGACTACTCTAAGATGTATAATGTGCACACATTTACTGGAAAATTCCCAATAAGAGGCAGGCTGGGTCTGTCCTCACTGTTGATGTTACCAGCCCCAGACTCAATCTGAGTTGGTCTGTAGTAATAAAGAGAAACTGACACAAAAGTTACTCTTGACAGTTCTGGCACTTTCTTTAAAAATATTGTTTATATTTAGGTGCAGGAGCTCCACAACACCGTTGAGCTAATATTCTATAAGAGGAACATGAGCTCAAACAGTAGAAATTAGAGGTGCTGGTACTCAGCTCCGGTGAGCTCCTGTCCAAGTCAAGCACTGATTTCATGAATTATGAATTCATGAGATCATGAAACATGAATTAATTCACATTAGACAAAGTATACACTTTAAATTAGGCTATAGAACTTAAATGCATTTAATCTATAGTAGATTTCTGAATTCACATAAATGCATAATTTACAACAACATAAAAACATTTAGTACAAGGTTGCAGTATGTTTTAGGCAGCACTATGTACTATTTTCCTGAATAAACTTGTCTTCACTGTATTTTTTAAATCAAAAACCAATAGTATTTCCATTCACACCATGGTAACATTTACAGATAGACAGAAACAACTGAATGTGTCTGAATATTAGTACACATGTAGACAACTGATAATAATTACATTTAGCTTCAAAACAGTAGTGCAACCACAAAATTGTCTCTCTGCTCCACCCTGTGTGCCGACACTGAAGTGTGTTGACGCAGACCTGAAAGGAGCCGCCATTTTACACAAAACCAAAAACGAACCCAGAAAACTCAAATAAATGTATCCTTTATGAAATTGCCTTGAGGAAATGATATACATCCACTCAGACTAACACAAAGTATCTAACTATGTGACTTGTAAAAAAGTGATCAAGTTCACTCACGCGGTTTGACCCAAAAATAGCACAAAAAAAAACTTGACCAAACGTGATAATACGTTGACGTATTTGTTACCTATCATGTTATGACATGTTCTTTCGATCTTAAAGCGTACTATTACATACCAGTAGTAATACATTAGAAACGGATACAAAAGTTTCGTCTCGACTGCACAATTCTGGCGTATCCTTTATCCTGAAGAATGATGCGCGCATGCGCGGAGCTTCCTGAAAAAAGCCAACAACTGCAGGTTAAAGGGGAAGTTCACCCTGGCTCTGCCATGTCTTGCAGAGTATTCTTAAAATATTCAGACCCCTTGACTTTTTTTTACACATTTTGTTACTTGACAGCCATTTTCTAAAATTGATAAAATATGCAGACAATACCCCATAATGACAAAGCGAAAACAGGTTTTTAGACCTTTTTCCAAATGTATAAAAAATGTAAAACAGAAATACCTTATGTACATAATTATTCAGACCCTTTGCTATGAGACTCGAAATTGAGCTCAGGTGCATCCTGTTCCATTGATCATCCTTGAGATCTTTCTACAACTTGATTGGAGTCCACCTGTGGTAAATTCAATTCCTTGGACAAAAACCAAGACATGAGGTCGAATGAATTGTCCGTATAGACCCCCGAGACAGGATTGTGTCAGCACAGATCTGGGGAAGTGTGCCAAAACATTTCTGCAGCATTGAAGGTCCCCAGTAACACAGTGGCTTCCATCATTCTTAAATGGAAGAAGTTTAGAACCACCAAGATTCTTCCTAGAGCTGGCCACCCGTTTGTCCCAAACTGAGCAATCGGGGGAGAAGGGCCTTGGTCAGGGAGGTGACCAAGAACATGATTGTCAGTCTGACAGAGCTCCAGAGTTCCTCTTGAGATGGGAGACCCTTCCAGAAGGACAACCATCTTTGCAGCACTCCACCATTCAGGCCTTTATGGAAGAGTGGCCAGATGGAAGCCACTCCACTGTAAATGGTCACATCACAGTACGCTTGGAGTTTGCCAAATAGCACCTAAAGGACTCTGACCATGAGAAACAAGATTCTCTGGTCTGATGAAACCAAGATTAAACTCCATGGCCTGAATGCCAAGCGTCACATCTGGAGGAAACCTGGCACCATCCCTACGGTAAAGCATGGTGGTGACAGCATCATGCTGTGGGGATGTTTTTCAGTGGCAGCGACTGGGAGACTGGTCGGGATTGAGGGAAACATCCTCTCAAGCTCTGTTAGGTTAGATGGGGAGTGTCGCTGCACAGTTATTTTCAGGTCTCTCCAGAGAGAGAGAGAGACCAGAGTTGTTCAACCCCCCTGTAATTCACATTAGGACCACAACAAATTATTTTACCAATTTCCTTTGTGTCATCACAACTTTTGGAGATATTTAAACCAAATTATTTTGTGGTAAAAAAAAAAATATATATATATATATAATGGGATTTTTTTTTTAGATTATATCACTTACGTTAGATCTATAATAGTTTTTTAAACATACAAGTAGGAAAGCCTTAAGATAAATAATAACTTGTTTAGAGAGAAACATTTGGGGGAAAATTAAAGTTGTAATATGGTGGATGAGTGTGTTGGGGGCAACTCGCCCTACTTGGGGGTAACTGGCCCCTGGGGGCTCGTTATCCCTTAATGGTTATGAATGTCTTTCGACCTGTCATTTAGGCAATAACTGTGTTCGAATACTCATACTGACCGCACTCACCGTACTATTTGTGATGTGAATTGAGTATATAGTATCCTTATTCGTCATAGTATGGATATAGGTAAAGTAATGACTTTTCAAAATAACTTACCTTACACGTGATATTAGCTGACAATTCGTTAGCTACGCTGTCCTTACGAACCACACAGCGTATCATTACAGCAGTATGTCCCAGTATGTTGTTAGCTAGCTACCTAACATTAGTTGACTAAATATACATCCAACCTGCCAGTACATTAACTATAGACTTGATTATTTCTGTCATTCTTAGCTTAGTTAAATGGTATAGACGTTGTGCAATCTCAATGTACATTCGGGTTCTTTCATAAATTTGCTCGGGCTATCCACACCGATTTCAGAGTTATCTACCCTGATTTTTCTCATCTGAGTGTACCAGAACGCAGAATAATGAATTTACCATTGCTCAACACTCGTTGAATATGGCCGGTGTCAGTAAACACACAAAAAAAGCGCAATTAAATTGTTGCCAGAAGCACAGTTACAGTCACCAACGCTCTGGATAACATGACAACTGCTTAACTAGCTCTGCTAGGGCGAGTAAAATGGTCGGAGTGGTCTCATTTGAGTCTGGAAGTAGCTAGCAAGCTAGCCACTGTTAGATTGTGTGTTTGAATGCTGTTGTAAGGTCAGAGTGCTCAAATAAACCCTATTCCTCAGCCCGAGTGTCTAGTGTGCGCTCTGAATTTACAAAACGGACAATCTGACAACGCTCTGAATTTTGGAGCACACTCTGGCACTCCAGATTGAATTTAAGAGCACACCCAAAGTCGTAAAATGTCTAACTAGTCATTTGTTACGCCAACTATCTAGACATGCGAAGAGCTAGCACGCTCAACTGAGAGCATACTGTTAATTTACAGTATACTAAAATTAACTAACAGTATGTAGCATACACTCATTAAGTATGTAGTATACCGTATGTTAGTATTCGAACACAGTTAATGACACAGTTAGTACTAGTTTATTCTAACTTGCTGGCTAGCAACTTCACTAGCAGCAAAAGCTGCTAGGAGTACTAGTTAACAACCTTCCTACCAGATCGTCTGAGGTAAAATACATTAAAAAGATACCATAGCTTAATTGCAGTTGTAAATGTTTGCACTAGTGACTGACAGCTTTAGAGTTAATGTTACTTTATAGCCTTTTAGATATTTTTACACAGCATGTTATGTCATGTAGCTAGATAGCTAGCTAAGCGTTTGAGAGAGCTTTTAAATTGGCATCTCTCCCCCTATTTCAGTGGGGACTGGATTAGGTCTGAGCCGTGCAGGATGTGGAACTCATGAGTTGTGCTCCAATTTTACTGGGGATAGCTTTATTTTTGACATTTATACAAATTAGAATGGTGCAATAGCAGAGCATAAGAGAGTTGCCACATCAATGTTACACTGAATTAATTAGTTACGTTATTGTTGTAAAATGTTGTATTCCAGTGTTCTTTAATGTCCTTTTAAAGACTGCTGGGATTTAAAATCTTCAAATAATATTTAGTGCAATTGTACATAATGGATTGTATGGAAAAGGATCCACAAATAAAGTAACATGAAAATGAATGTGCAGGTAGTGCTGATATTAATGGTGACATGTGCAACACCATTTCCACCCCCAAATATTTTATTAAAATAATTAAAATATGACAACTAGACTTAGCTTTGAAGTATTATTTCCCAAATAATTTCTAAATAAAACTGATCAAATAGATTAACACACCTGTGTGAAACCCTATGCCATAATCTTCTACCAGGGTAACTGTAGCCATTTATTTCCCTTTACAGTTTACTCACCTAAGCCTGACCTTAATCTACATACCATTTTTCCCCCCAAACGTTGCTTTTTTTGTGTCAACAATTCCCCCATTGTACCCTAACTTGTGGCAATGTAGGACTACTGAAATCATTTGTAACACATAATTTTTTCACATCAGTTTGTCTAAGGTGCTAGCATGCTTCCCATTCGAAAGAGTTTGGAAGAATTATGTGCATATATTATGATGACATCTTGTGACCTGTTTGTAAACACAGAAAGGGGTCTATGGCGTCTCAAAGTGGACATTTCTCTTTTTTTAAAGCAAATGTCTTTAAGGGACTATGAGAGCACACTCTTTAGGTTCGCCTAGCCTCCTTAAGAGATGACAAAAGCAGTTTTCTTTATAAAATAAATTAATGTTTATTTATAGCACATGCTTAGAGCAAATGCACCTCTAAATTGGCATCTCTCCCCCTATTTCAGTGGGGACAGGATTAGGTCTGAGCCGTGCAGGATGTGGAACTCATGAGTTGTGCTCCAATTTTACTGGGGATAGCTTTATTTTTGACATTTATACAAATTAGAATTGTGCAATAGCAGAGCATAAGAGAGTTGCCACATCAGTGTTACACTGAATTAATTAGTTACGTTATTGTTGTAAAATGTTATATTCCAGTGTTCTCTAACTAAATGAAACTCCAATGGAACTCCAATTAAAGGGATAGTTAATTAAAATGACAAATGTACAGATTGTTTTCATCACCCTGTATACAATCCAAATAATGTGTATGTCAGCAGTGAAGTTCTGAAGATGGAGGACTTTCAGTACAGCCGTGTTTCCCAATCCTGGTCTCAAAGGGGTGTGCATGTGTGTTTTTGCCCTCACACTCACATACCTTATTCAATTCAAAGGCTTGAGTTGCTTAGTTGAATCCAGTGTGTGAGTGTTAGGGCAAAATTAAGAAACACTGCAGTACAGAGCAAAAAGTGTGATGATACAATTATAATTTTGCTCATTTGCATATAATTTGCATCATCACACTTTTTCCCCAGTACTGAAAGTTCTCTATCTTGAAAACTTGATTGCTAACAGGAAACATGCAACATTTTTGACATTGTATTAACAGTGGACTAATGAAGGAAATACAAAGATTTCATTTTTTTTTAAACATCCCTTTCATAGCACCTACCAGTCCATTAAAAGAGTAGTTCACTATTTGAAGGCCTGTATGTAAGATTACTAGGTTTGTATTCAGGTGACTAGGTATGTACTCAAGATTTGATGGTTTGTACTCGGGAGATTAATGCTTGATCTTAGCAGCGCCATTCTTCCACCTTCACATCATTGTGCTGTGGTTCTTCAATGTTTTCCTGATTTTTTTTTTGGGGGTGTTGATTTTTTTGTTTAATTAAACTGGGTTAATAGAAAACGATCTACTGATGCCATCTCTGGATCCTGCAATGCAAACTAGGCTCCGCTGTCACAATCAGGACCCAGTGACTGTGGGTTTGGAGTACGGAAGGAGAGACAGGCCAGGTTTGTCCTCACTGTTAATCTGTCAACTCTGGATAGGATCCCAGTTCTAAATAGAAGTCTGAGATCAACTTCCTGGTTCTCCCTTGTACATGCTCCATCCCCTCCCATTGTAAAACTATTGAAAATTAAAATAGACAAATACATTTTTCATTTTATTTAACTGGTTTTACATAAGAAAACATGTAAGTCCTTTATACTGATTACCATATACTTGTATGCATTGTAGAAAAATACTGGTGGCTAGCATAGTGGCTTGTCCACGTGGTGATGTGTAAAGGTGTATAGACATGTTTTTGAGTAGATGAATGTAAATATATTTTGAATGCCAACAAAAACATTGTATTCTCTGTAAAGATAACCCAGAGGTTGACAAGCAAAAATTAATGTAGAACATTTATTTTTCATTAGTAATTCAATGAAATTCACTGCAGTTATCCAAATACATTAATCATCAATGACTAACATAGTGAATCTAGTTTTAAAAGACAATTTAATAAACCCATTTGTTTTATAACCTGTGTATCATTAAACAAAAAACATTTAGTAGGAATAAAAGTCTCCACCCAAACTAAAGGTGAAAACTGATCATCACATCATCTCTATCTGACATGTGTCTACTAACTCATTCCCACAGAAAACTGCAGAAGGAAGCAGTGCCTCCCTCCATTGTTTTAACAAGAGATCTCTCAGAGGGTTTTCAACGATAAGGGCAAATCCAAGGTAATCTCAATATCTTTACAGTAGAAGCTAACAAAACACACTGGAACTGACAAGGTGCACACTGATCGGTAAAGTAAAGAGAGGCTAACATTCTATAATGCTCCCCTTTCTCTGCACAGTTATCTCACAGTGAGAAACAATAGGATTACAATAGTGTTACTCCCTGGTAATGTTATCAAATTCACTGTTACCACTTCCGTTATGAGATGAGATTGAAGTGATGGAGTGACTAATCTTAACTGGCCTGAGAGAACTGATGAGGCTTCTTTCGTTTATGTATACGTTGGTGTGTTATTAGGTTGCTCTGTTGAGAGAAACTCTTCCCACAGTCAGAGCAGGAGTAAGGCTTCTCTCCTGTGTGTGTTCTCTGGTGAACTTTTAGCTCAGATGATGTTGTGAAGCACTTCACACAGTCAGAGCATGAGAAAGGCTTCTCTCCTGTATGTATAAGTTGGTGTGTTTTTAAGTTGCTCTGTTGAGAGAAACTCTTCCCACAGTCAGAGCAGCAGTAAGGCTTCTCTCCTGTGTGTGTCCTCTGGTGAACTTTTAGCTCAGCTGATGTTGTGAAATACTTCCCACAGTCAGAGCAAGAGTAAGGCTTCTCTGCTTTATGTATATTTTGGTGTGATTTTAAGCTGCTTTGATGAGAGAAACGCTTCCCACAATCAGAGCAGGAGTACGGCTTCTCTCCTGTGTGTATACGTTGGTGTGACTTTAAGCTGCTCTGTTGAGAGAAACTCATCCCACAGTCAGAGCAGTAGTAAGGCTTCTCTCCTGTGTGTGTCCTCTGATGAACTTTTAACTCAAATGATGCTGTGAAGCATTTTCCACAGTCAGAGCAGTAGTACGGCTTCTCTCCTGTGTGTATATGTTTGTGCGAGTTTAAGCTGCTCTGTTGCGAGAAACTCTTCCCACAGTCAGAGCAGGAGTAAGGCTTCTCTCCTGTGTGTATACGTTGGTGTCTTTTTAAGTGACCCAACCCTGAGAAACTCTTCCCACAGTCAGAGCAGGAGTAAGGCTTCTCTCCAGTGTGCACTCTCTGATGAACTGTCAGAGCCTTTGATGTTGTGAAGTGCGTCCCACAGTCAGTGCAGGAATAAGGCTTCTCTCCTGTGTGTATTTGTAGGTGTATTTTTAGCTTTGATAGAAATGGGAAAATCTCCTCACAATGTGGGCAGTGGTGAGACCTCTTAGCTCTGTGATCTTCCTGCTGTTGCTCTCTGGATGTAGATAATGTCTCAACATGGTCTCCTGTGTGAACAACATCAGAAGAACCAGTCAGTTGGTGCGATATACATGTCAAATGTATACATGCCATATCATCCTCCACTCATTATCACAAGGGTTAGTAATAACCAGGGTTGGGGTCAATTCAATTGTTAATTAGTCAATTCAAATAAACCACATTTCTATTTCAAATGTTCCTCTTTGAAAGGCATTGAAGAGAATTGTAATTTCAGTGATCTTCCTGAAATAACTGGAATTTAATCAAACAAATTCTGACAATACTAGTGTCAAAACATGCAAGTCTCAGTAGAATGAAGTAACATCTACCTTCTCACTGAAACAGTTCATCATGAAACAGTTCTACTGTAACATTTCATGCACAGTGGGAAGTTGGAATGAACAACACAAGCAATAGAATGTCAGGGGTCATGTGTGATGTCAGAATTACAGAATACTACCTAGCAATAGACTGGGTGATAGCTTACCGAGGTCTAGCTTATGAAGATAACTTATAGATAGATAGAACCTGCTCTTACCATGACTAACACATGTCCCAATCTTCTCCTCCTCTTCTTCATCTTTAATGTTGACTTTCAGCTCCAGTGTTTGACTGCAGTCTTCCAGTTTCACTGACGCCATCTCTGGATCCTGCAGTGCAAACTGGGCTCCACTCTCACAATCAAGACCCAGTGACTGGGTTTGTCCTCACTGTTGATGTTACCAGCCTCAGACTTAATCTGAGTTGGCCAGTAATATTAAAGAGAAACGGACAAAAGTTATTTTCTTGACAGTTCTGGCACTTTCTTATTCTAAAAAATATATATTTCATTTTTCAATGATCTCATTTCAACAGCTCAAGTAGCTAAGCATTGACAACATTCATTCACATTAGACAAGTGCGCACGTTAAATTACACACGTTAAATTACACAACGTAAGTGCACTTAACCTATAGTAGCTTTCCTACATTCAAATAATGCATAAATGAATCACAAACCATCTAGTACAAGGTTGCAGTATGTTGTAGGGAGCACTATGTACTATTTTATTGAATAACCTTGTCTACACTGTATTGTTTCACTCAAAACCATTAGTCAGTGGTGGAAAAAGTACTAAATATTCATACTTGAGTGAAAGTAAAAAGTTAAAGTAAATGTCACACATCAAATTCCTAATATTAAGCTGATGATTTTCTAGTTTGTTATCTATTTATTTACAGACGGCAAGGGGCACACTCCAACACTCCAACACTCAGACATAATTGACAACGTTGTGCGTCTCCCCTTCTCGTAGGCCTATTTTATGGATACGTGATATGTATTGATCTGTTTGTCATTGTTAGCAGAGTAGACTAGGCTACCCTGGATTTTGTTCGATTTGACAAATATTCTGCTAATGTCTCCAGTCATATAGAGTGTACTAGAATAGCATTAAATATGTTTCTAAAATGCCAATAAACGTATCTGATATAGCTCGCCTATTCTATTCTACGTGCTCAGCCATGCATTGAACAGTCTTTTTTGCAAGCAGAGATTGAGTTATATTATTAGCCTAAATTATGACTATACAATCTACTGTCTCGGCGCTCTACGGACAGTTCCTTCTACCAAATGGCTTGTCTTTTGCTCTGACATGCACTGTCAACTGTGGGACCTTATATAGACAGGTGTCTGCCTTTCCAAATCATGTCCAATGCATTGAATTGACCCCAGGTGGACTCCACTCAAGTTGTAGAAACATCTCAATGATGATCAATGGAAACAGGATGCACCTGAGCTCAATTTCGAGTCTCATAGCAAAGGGTCTGAATATGTACCCAAATAAGGTATTTCTGTTATTTATTGATTTTACATTTGCAAAAAAATCCTTAAAAACCTGTTTCGCTTTGTCATTATGGGGTATTGTGTGTAGATTGAAAACATTTTATTGAATCCATTTTAGAATAATGCTGCAACGTAACAATGTGGAAAAAGAAAAAGGGTCTGAATACTTTTCGAATGCACTGTCCTCGTGGTAAACAAAACAACCTTGTGGGTTAGTATTATGGATAGAGCTAGCTAGCATGGTAGCAGGTTGTAGCAACACTTGCTGTGCAAATGTGATTTTCTCAATGGCCACGCAAATGAAACGCTTTAAAAAGTGGGATACATTTGTGGCCACAATGCGGGCGAATTTCACATCTACTCGTCAATCTGCGGGGGACATTTAACTTTCATGGTTATCAACAATGGAAGGAGGGCTTCAGCACAACGTTACTTTTCAAATTGGATGCTGTCCATACCAACAACGTGGTTAGAAAGTATCACAAACAGCCAGCAGCAGCAGAGACCGATCATTATAGTTTCACCGGGTAAGTGGCAGTGCTAGTTTACTATGCTAAGGCTCGCTAGCTACAGATCTACCGCATTCAGATAACGTTTTCCATCTAAATCAACTTTGCCATCTCTTCTTAAAATGTGACTTTTAAACCTAACCTTAACCACACTGGTTAACGCTAAAGTAACATGTCTGTTAGATATTGGTGGCTAACCTCTGGCGCTGTCATACTATAAATCGTGCAAACATACGGGACAAAATAGTAGTTTTGGTCACGATGGAGATTTATATATATAATTATGTTGTTCTGAGCCCACTGCCCGCAAGTCTTTTATACATTCTCATCCATGCTTCAGAACCAAAACGTTGCACGTCTTGATTGTTGATCAATGACTGTACAAAAGGCCCATGGAGTTGGAAGAATCCTTTCATTCATGGCCACTTGCTCAGCTGGGTCAGGGGCACTTTAATTAGGTCAGGTGGAAATGTCCGACAGATCTCAATTTATTAAAAGGAGGATACATGATAGTGGCAACACATGGAGTTGGGTTGGATATAGTCATGGTAGGATACATTATCGTGGCAACAAATGGGGTTGGATATAGTCATGGTAGGATACATGATAGTGGAAACAAATGGGGTTGGATATAGTCATGGTAGGATACATGATAGTGGAAACAAATGGAGTTGGGTTGGATATAGTCATGGTAGGATACATGATAGTGGAAACAAATGGAGTTGGGTTGGATATAGTCATGGTAGGATACATGATAGTGGAAACAAATGGAGTTGGGTTGGATATAGTCATGGTAGGATACATGATCGTGGCAACACATGGAGTTGGGTTGGATATAGTCATGGTAGGATACATGATAGTGACAACACATGGAGTAGGGTTGGATATAGTCATGGTAGGATACATGATAGTGGAAACAAATGGAGTTGGGTTGGATATAGTCATGGTAGGATACATGATAGTGGAAACAAATGGAGTTGGGTTGGATATAGTCATGGTAGGATACATGATAGTGGCAAAAAATGGAGTTGGGTTGGATATAGTCATGGTAGGATACATGATAGTGGAAACAAATGGAATTGGGTTGGATATAGTCATGGTAGGATACATGATAGTGGAAACAAATGGAGTTGGGTTGGATATAGTCATGGTAGGATACAGTATGTCTTCTATTTTGACTGGAATTCAGAAGCCTTTTTAAACTTCAATTACACTTGAAGTTTTGCATTTCCTGTTCTAAATAGTTTATCTGAATACTTTACTCCTTGTAATAATAGCTCAATAGAGCCCCACAGTGTTGGTGTCATACTACCCATAAAACCTAGCGGTCAAGAAAGGAAATGGTTCCAATCCATAGGGGATTTCTATTATGATTTTTGTCATTCATTTGTATTGAAGGGCACATAAAGAACATGTACCATACATACACAACATATATTTGCTGTCTTTACAAAGGAGCGGAATTACATTCCCATGTTATGGGAACATTTTGCCTGTATAGAGCAAATATTTCGAGAGTCTGAATAAGAACACAATTTGGATGAAGCCACAGAAAACCAGAATTGTTTTTTTTAAATCCAGAAATGACAGAATAATGTAATGTCAGGAACTGTGGCCAGATCATAGGGGATTTATTAATAACCATGTAAATCTCTCTCTGACGAGGCAACTTTTTTTTCCTCCAGGCTCTTTCCTCTCAGATTCGAAAATGCTGATTAGCGTCAACGTAGACATCATGAAAAACTACAATTCCCTGCAAGCGCCTGCACGTCTTCTCGAGCTGACACCTTTGCTAACAGGTATTATGTCAATTTAAAACTTGCACAAGACGGTACACAGAATTGGTCATTTAAATAAATGTAGCCAATTTATTCATTAATACATTTAGCTAACGTTAAATAGTTAATCCAGAGATTCTTACTTTTCCCTCACTTCCGGCAGTCTCATCCAGATCAACATGGCATTTGTAGTTCTTTATGATAGGCACATTAGAAGCTAATTAGTGCTTCTTTTATGGAGGGGGAGGGGGGGTGTATTTAATGTTATCAAAATGTTATGCCGGAATAAGTCTACGCGAAATGCAGCCCTTATTTTAAGTGCTTCTAAAATCCCCTATGGGGAAAATGAATGATGGGAAAATTATTTGGAACCATTTCACGTTTGACTGCTAGGTTTTATGGGTATTAGGAAAGGACAGGGGGACAGAGAGGTGCGGGGGGGCTGCCTTAAATTGACATCCACATCATCGGCGCCCGGGGAACAGTGGGTTAAAATGCCTTGCTCAGGGGCAGAACGACAAATGTTTTCCTTGTCAGCTCAGGGATTCGATCCAGCAACCTTTCGGTTACTGGCCCAATACTCTAACGACTAGGTACTCTATGAGTCTGTGACCATAGCTGCTGGGAATTATTTTTTTGGGG
Organism: Oncorhynchus gorbuscha; assembly: GCF_021184085.1. Lineage (NCBI taxonomy): Eukaryota > Metazoa > Chordata > Actinopteri > Salmoniformes > Salmonidae > Oncorhynchus > Oncorhynchus gorbuscha. The sequence goes on along the minus strand of NW_025746005.1, from coordinate 98,378 downwards.
GGGGGCTGCCCTTTTTTAGCTTGAGCACATGCTTCCCAAAAGGTCTGGGCATGGCTCTGTATAGAGCCCTGTGGCTGGGGTCGAAACTGTGTGTGTGTGTGTGTGTGTGTGTGTGTGTGTGTGTGTGTGTGTGTGTGTGTGTGTGTGTGTGTGTGTGTGTGTGTGTGTGTGTGTGTGTGTGTGTGTGTGTGTGTGTGTGTGTGTGTGTGTGTGTGTGTGTGTGTGTGTGTGTGTGTGTGTGTGTGTGTGACCAAAATGTGGCCATGTATTCCATTGTGGATCGGTTGGCATTTTGGAGTAGTCCAGGAGCCAGGTTTTCTTTAGAGGGGTGGATTTTGCTCAATGGTAACGTTTATTTTGGGAGTTTAGGATCAATGTTGTCACAGTTTCTTGTTGAAGAGGCATCAGCCAACCTTAGCTTGCTCCTATTCTGAATACATTTGTGTCCGTTTTCTTTCTAGCTGGCAAAATAAGTGAGCTAACCTTTGTTTGGTCCTGCCATGTGTCAATAACATAGCCAAAAGTTTGTCACTGGTATGGGCTAATTATCCTAAACCTAGACAGTGGTAGCAGCAAGATAAAACCAGGGAGATGGGGAGATAATTCAGGTTCTGTTTCACCTTCTGCTGGCTTGATAATGTTCAGTCAAATACGTTTTTCCATACATTAAATGAGATTTGCATTCTCTAAAGATAATTAATTGTGTTCATATCTGATTAATATTGAAGAAAAATCCTCACAGCCGTTTGACATACCAAAATGTGAACTACAATTTGGTGCACAATATGTTACTATGTACAGTAGGCAGTAAACTCCCCGTGTCATCAAAATGACCATCTTCTGTACGTGGTTTATATATGAGGGGAGCATAAATTGTACAATTGTAAACGAATAAATAATGGTATAAGTTAGAACCAATGTATATTAGTTAATATACTGCACCAACTACATAAATATATGATCGGGTCCACTGTCTTCTATCTGGATTTTAAAACGCAGACAGCGGTCGCCGCCATTTTACCAGCTCGTGAGAGTTATTTTTGACACAACCAAGAACCATGTAAAATGAACTCAGAAATCTCAAATAAATTGATTATTTTTAAATTACCTTGACGAAATTATGTACATTAACGCAGACACACCCCAAATCTCAAGTTATATGACTTGTAAAATCGTTTTCATCACGACACAAAAATAACACAATCTGGTAATCCCTTGACGGATTTGTTACCTATCATGTTATGACATGTTCTGTCGATATTAGGAAGTGTAAACGTGCTATTACCAACCTGTAGTAATACATAGAAACGGAAACAAAAATTATCGTCTTCACATCTGCTGCTTTCTTTATTCTGAACAATGGTGCAAGTCCATAGAGTTGGATAGAGGACTCATCTTTGTATCTGTGTAATTATAGCGTCTGTGACAGAATACGCAGCGGCATTGAGGGGATTCAATTAATCTGGCCTGGGCTCCCGGATAGGCGTGTTTTTGCAAGGAGGTGAAAATTGATGTCATTCGTTTTGGAACTGGGTTGCCTTCCAGATGCCACATTCAAAGCCCACAGAGAAGTCTCCTCAAAACAAAAGTGATGTAATTAAGCACTTGGCGTAATGAGCAGGATTCTGTGTTTTCACATGAAAAAATTCTAACAAATATTTTATGGAAAGAGATGTATGTTTCTGGATGATGCACCTTGTTGACTAAATGACAGAAAGGCACAGATTACTGTTCTATTGGAGAAGAGCGATCCTCCCTTGCCGCATTTGCCTGTTTACCGTTTACATCACAGGCCATAAAACGATGCCCTGTGGCTCAGCATAATCAAATCTGCCAATTCACCATTTGAAGTGGTACATTTTCTTCTTCACGATTGGTTTATCCCTACTGATGACCCAGTTGGACATGACTCCAACGGAGTCACCAGGAGGGATCAGCCAATGAATTTGGAAGTCCCACCACAGTTGACTACATTAAAATGGTGGAAGTCCACAATGCATTGAGTTATAATAAGAACTAGAGACAGCCTCCAAGATGGCCGACCGTTGTTTTGAACTTTATCTACTCACGGTTGCATATGCCTGTTCATGGAGGCTGACATCTTGCTAGTTCCGGTTTCAGGAGCCCATTAGTAAATGCCAGTGGAGGTCGGTGGATTTGAAGAGAGGGAGGTCCGTTCTTTTTTTCATGACCACGGCCTTATTTCTATAAGAGTATGTTGGATGACTGCCATTCAACCAGCTCAATGTAACATCAATAGGTTTAGGCTACTACATGGTACTCTAATTTTCTCCATACCCATCCTGTGCTTGTTACAACTTAGCCTATGAATGGAAGTTTACAACGTAGGTGCACGGGTCGAGAGAAATGTGAGACAGACATTGACATATTCAATACCGCCTTGCACACTCTTGTATGTATCTAGCTGATCTAGGGTGTAATCATTAGTCCAACAGTTGCAAACAAAGAGTTTCTTTTGGACAAATTCCAGTATGTTTATCCCTGTTTCATTCCGTTTGCTTCCGTTTAAGAAATGTTTTTCTACAGAATCGGTGGAATAAATACACCCCTGATCGCACACAAACACAGTTCACTTTCAAAGCAGCCACATACAAACAGCAGATCCTGGACTATCCATTTACTTCAGTCAGTCTGTCTCATCTTCCAATGTCAGGAATCAATCACATTGAAGGAGCAGGTCCTAGATGAGAGCACATGAGTGAATTCCATTGTTTTTCCTTCTGCATGTGTCACAAGATCTTCCATGTAATAGCATGAATAGAAAATTTTAATAACTTTGGCTGTGATTGGTGGGGGAAAAATCAGGCTCGAAGACAATTCATGAAAAAAAATCGATGGATTTGTTTGGCACAAAGGTGATAACGAATTGCCTTCTCTATGGTGGCGTCTATTGGAATTATCTTTCTGGAAAGGTGGCATCCTATGACAGTGCCACGTTGAACGTCACTGAGCTCTTCAGTAAGGCCATTCTACTGCCAATGTTTGTGTCACACCCTGATCTGTTTCACTTGTCGTTGTGCTTGTCTCCACCCCCCTCCAAGTGTCTCCCATCTTTCACCATTATCCCCAGTGTATTTAGACCTGTTTTCTCTGTCTGTTGCCAGTTCAATTGGTCTCATCAAGCGTAAAACCATTTTCCCGGTGCTCCTATTTTTTTTCTCGTTCCTGTTTTCCCGGTTTTGACCATTCTGCCTGCCTGCCGTCATATACCTTGTCACACCACCCTGGATTACTGACCTCTACCTGCCCTTCACCTGTCGTTTGCCTGCCCCCTTGTTTTAGTAATAAACTTTTGTTACTTTGAAAATGTCTTCATCTGGGTCTTCTCCTGAGCCTTAATAGTTTGTCTATGGAGAATGCATGGCTGTGTGCTCAATTGTATACACCTGTCAGAAACGGGTGTGACTAAAAAAGCAGAATCCACTCATTTGAAGGTGTGTCCACATACTTTTGGTGATGTAGTGTATAATCAGTTGGCTATAGGCCTATTTCAATGTAATATTCAATCAAGTGAGTTCTATTTTTATACTTGTAGGCTGGCTACTGTCTGTAATGTGTGTAAATAGACACTGAGTGTACAAAACATTAGAAACACCTTAATACTGAGTTGGACCCCCTTTGCCCTCAGAACAGCCTCAATTCATCGGGGCATGGACTCTACAAGGTGTCAAGTGTTCTACAGGGACGCTGGCCCCTGTTGACTACAATGCTTCTCACGCTTGTGTCAAGTTGGCTGAATTCCCTGTCATGTTCTTGGAACCATTCCTGGACAAGACTTGGGCATAATCCTGCTGAAGAAAATCTATTTGCAGATGGATAAACTGCTGCCATGAAGGGAGGCACCTGATTGGCAATGTTGTTTTAGACATCCTGTGGCATTCAAACATTGCTCCACTTTTATCAAGGGGCCCAATGTGTGCCATGAAAACACACTCCACACCATTACCACCAGCCTTCAATGTTGACACGAGGCATGATGGATGCATGTACTCATGTGGTTGTTCAAGATGGCGCCGATTAAAAACTCAGCAACAAAAGAAACGTCCCTCTTTCAGGACCCTGTCTTTCAAAGATAATTCATAGAAATCCAAATAACTTCACAGATCTTCATTGTAAAGGGTTTAAACACTGTTTCCCATGCTTGTTCAATGAACCATAAACAATTAATGAACATGCACCTGTGGAACGGTCGTTAAGACACAAACATCTTAAGCAATTAAGGTCAGTTATGAAAACCTAGGACACTAAAGAGCCCTTTCTACGGACTCTTTAAAAATACCATCTGCGTGAACGTGCCTCAGGCATGCTACAAGGAGGCATGAGGACTGCAGATGTGGCCAGGGAAATACATTGCAATGTCCGTACTGTGAGACGCCTAAGACAGCGCTACAGGGAGACAGGACGGACAGCTGATCATCCTCACAGTGGCAGACCATGTGTAACAACACCTGTACAGGATCGGTACATCCGAACATCACTCCTGCAGGACAGGTACAGGATGGCAACAACAACTGCCCGAGTTACACCAGGAATGGACAATCCCTTTATCAGTGCTCAGACTGTCCGCAATAGGCTGAGAGAGGCTGGACTAAGGGCTTGTAGGCCTGTTGTAAGGCAGGTCCTCACCAGACATCACCAGTAACAACATCGCCTATGGGCACAAACCCACCGTTGATGGACCAGACAGGACTGGCAAAAAGTGCTCTTCACTGACGAGTCGCGGTTTTGTCTCACTAGGGGTGATGGTCAGATTCGGCTTTATCGTCGAAGGAATGAGCGTTATGAGGCCTGTACTCTGGAGAAGGATCGATTTGGAGGTGGAGGGTCCGTCATTGTCTGGGGCAGTGTGTCACAGCATCATCGGACTGAGCATGTTGTCATTGCAGGAAATCTCAACGCTGTGCATTACAGGGAAGACATCCTCCTCACTCATGTGGTACCCTTCCTGCAGGCTCATCCTGACATGACCCTCCAGCATGACAATGCCACCAGCTATACTGCTCGTTCTGTGCGTGATTTCCTACAAGAGAAGGATAAAAGCGTCTGCTAAATGGCATATATTATTATTATTATTATTATTAGAAGAGCCCGGATCTCAATACCATTAAGCACGTCTGGGACCTGTTGGATCGGAGGGTGAGGGCTAGGGCCATTTTTCCCCCCCAGAAATGTCCGGGAACGTGCAGGAGCCTTGGTGGAAGAGTGGGGTAACGTCTCACAGCAAGAACTGGAAAATCTGGTGCAGTCCATGAGGAGGAGATGCACTGCAGTAATTAATGCAGCTGCCAATTGGTCTGAGGAGATCAGTCACCTGCATGAATCAATAACTTTTTTTTATTTTATTTTTTAGAGGACTAGTAGTTGGCAGGGCAATTCTGTGTATTAATTATGTATCATTTTTACTTAAGTACTTTACACCACTGCATGCATCCATACCGTGTGTCAGCATTGCAGGCTGGTGGTGTGATGGTTGGGGTGTGTTTTCAGGGCACACATTGGGCCCCTTGATAAAAGATGAACAATGTTTGAATGCCACAGGATATCTAAAGAATATCAGGTGCCTCCCTTCACTGCAGCAGTTTATCCATCTGCAAATAGTTTTCTTCAGCAGGATTATGCCACAAGGCTTGTCCAGGAATGGTTCCAAGAACATGACAGTGAATTCAGTTTACTGCAGTGGCCTGACGAGTCACCAGATCTCAATCCAGTTGTTCATCTGTGGGAGGAGTATTATACCTTCCAAAATAATAACCACATGGCCAGGAAATATACCACAAATGTTGTTTTACAGGAAATTCAACCCCTGACATGCATGTTCTTTCCGGTATGATGGTGAAGGAAGAAATCCCCCTCGGTCATTGTATTAGAGTTGTCACAATGATCTGGGGGAGGGTGGATAGGAAATGCTGAGGAGGAACATATTCATCTGTTTCTACTAGACTGTCCCTCAGGTTTCTACAATGTTTATCTGCTCCTACTAGACTGTCCCTCAGGTTTCTACTATGTTTATCTGTTCCTACCAGACTGTCCCTCAGGTTTCTACTATGTTTATCTGTTCCTACCAGACTGTCCCTCAGGTTTCTAGCATGTTTATCTGTTCTTCCTACCAGACTGTCCCTCAGGTTTCTACTATGTTTATCTGTTCCTACCAGACTGTCCCTCAGGTTTCTACTATGTTTATCTGTTCCTACCAGACTGTCCCTCAGGTTTCTACTATGTTTATCTGTTTATCTGTTTCCTATGTTTATCTGTTCCTACCAGACTGTCCCTCAGGTTTCTACTATGTTTATCTGTTCCTACCAGACTGTCCCTCAGGTTTCTAGCATGTTTATCTGTTCTTACCAGACTGTCCCTCAGGTTTCTACTATGTTTATCTGTTCCTACCAGACTGTCCCTCAGGTTTCTACTATGTTTATCTGTTCTGTTCCCTCAGGTTTCTACTAGACTACTATGTTTATCTGTTCCTACCAGACTGTCCCTCAGGTTTCTACTATGTTTATCTGTTCCTACTAGACTGTTTATCTGTTCCTACTAGACTGTCCCTCAGGTTTCTACTATGTTTATCTGTTCCTACTAGACTGTCCCTCAGGTTTCTACTATGTTTATCTGTTCCTCCTAGACTGTCCCTCAGGTTTCTACTATGTTTATCTGTTCCTACCAGACTGTCCCTCAGGTTTCTAGTATGTTTATCTGTTCCTACCAGACTGTCCCTCAGGTTTCTACTGTGTTTGTCTGTTCCTACTAGACTGTCCCTCAGGTTTCTAGCATGTTTCTCTAGCATGGAGGGTGGATAGGAAATGCTGTTTTCAGCTTTCTGTGAGAATGAGCTGGTAGACACTACATGTATCATAGATGGTGTGATCAGTTTTCACCACTGGTTTGGGTAGATACATTTTTCTATGCAATTTTACTACTGATGCACAGGCTATGAAATGACTACATGTTTATTAAATTGTATTTTATTATGAATGTGATGGAATTACTCCATTGAACTTAAATGATCTGACAACATAAACTAAATACTGTTTTAAGCTAAATAATTCCTGTTTGTATGAAGCTGAAACGAACAGGAAATGTAAATGAGCATTACATTTGACCTCAGCACTGACATGGTTTTTCAGCATCATCTTTGAGACCAGATACACTACTGCAGCTGTATTGATCTACTGAATGTCTTTGTTTAATTCATGGAATTCTAAAGAATTTATCTACTCAAAACACGTCACTACAGCTCTACACATCACCATGGTGACAAGCCCATCCGTTAGGCACCAGTGATGTCTACAGTGCATACAAGTAGATGTTAATCAGTATAAAGTGCATGTGTTTTCTTATTAAATAAGTGTTTTATAAAAAGGTACCAATGTCCAGGGACGGCATTACCACCACAATCCAATAATGACCCAGTTACTATTGGAGAATAGAACCAGAGAGGATGTTGTAATGCCCAGTTGATTATGTAAATAGTCTTGAAGAACTTGAAGACTTTAATTTAGATATGTTTATTTCACATCCATTAAGTAGATACTGTAGCTCAGTTGGTAGAGCATGGCGCTTGTAACGCCAGGGTAGTGGGTTCGATCCCCGGGACCACCCATACGTAGAATGTATGCACGCATGACTGTAAGTCGCTTTGGATAAAAGCGTCTGCTAAATGGCATATATATATATATATATAAATAACCTCACTATTTTTTCAGCTTTTAATTTTATTTTATAAAGCATTCTCACATCCAGACTTTTGACATTATTCTAAGTATCACACTTCCAAAAGTATTTTAAAATATTTCATGCACCAGTTTTAAAAAAAGTGTCATGACTGTCATTACCAAATAGGCTATAATTTCAAATTGTTAGATTTTAGAAATGATTATTATGTGAACTTTATTTGAATTTACGATACACAGAATCATCTAGAATGTCAGCCTAAAATCTTCGGGCATGGACTGTCCAAGGTGTTGAGAGCGTTCGACAGGGATGCTGGTCCATGTTGTCTCCAATGCTTCCTACAATCGTGTCAAGTTGGCTGGGAGTGGATCTTCTCCGAATAGCTCGTTCCATCTCCTTCAGTGAGCTGAATTCACTGTAATGTTCTTGGAACCATTCCTGGACAAGCCTTGTGGCATAAGGCATAATCCTAATGAAAAGAAAATCCATTTGCACTGCCGCCATGAAGGGATGCACCTGATTGGCAATGATGTTTAGATATTGTGGTGGAATTATTGTAATCAAAAGGAGAGACTTATACATTTCTTCAAAACATTCCAACTTTATTAATTAATTACTGCAGTAATGGAGCTGGTCAATGACCGTAGGTGATTCGTTGAGAGCCCAACCAGCAGGACTAAGCCACAGCATTTTATAGCAAAGTCCATCCTCCTGGATGTTCATTACAAACAACAGATTTATGAAATGGGCCACAAGGTAAGGATTCGTATGAAATATACTAATTTCTCATTGTGTAGAGACCAGGGTCTGGCCCCCCAACTCCACACTGGAGCCATCTCCCCCTGGTACCTCAGGACAGACACATTAACTCATGCTATGGAATGCGGTCTTGTAAGGTTTATCAACCCAAGACAATGTAAATCTTCTGTCAGTGTTAAATCTCCCAGAGTCCCACTTTTCAGTTCACACAGAAACCACAGAGTTATAAGAACCCTCTATTCTGTTGCATAAAACAACCATTTGATCAAATTCAACTAATATAACGTAATCTTGCAATTTTGGTCTCACAATATCGCGTGGCATTCAAACATTGCTCAACTTTTATCAAGGGGCCCAATGTGAGCCCTGAAAACACACCCCAACCATCACACCACCAGCCTGCAATGCTGACACATGGCATGGATGCAGGCAGTGGTGTAAAGTACTGAAGTAAAAATTAGTTAAATAACTACTTTAGTAGTATCTGTACTTTACTATTTATATTTTTGACAACTTTTACTTCACTACATTCCTAAACAAAATGTACTTTTTACTACATACATTTTCCCTGACACCCAAAAGTACTTGTTACATTTTTTATGATTAGCATAACAGAAAATGGTCCAATTCACGCACTTATCAAGAGAACATCCCTGGTCATTCCTACTGCCTCTGATCTGGAAGACTCACTAAACACAAATGCATCATTCGTAAATGATGTCTGAGTGTTGGAGTCAGCCCCTGGCTATCTGTAATATATAAAAAAAACACAACACAGTTGTACAGTCTGGTTTGCTTAATTTAAGGAATTTGAAATTATTCATACTTTTACTTTTGATGGAGTATATTTTAGCAATTACTTCTAATACATAAGTATATTTACAACCAAAAGCTTTTAGACTTTTACTGAGGTAGTATTTTACTGGGTGACTCACATTCACTTGAGTAATTTTCTATTAAGGTTTCATAACTTTCACTCAGTCTGACAGTTAGGTACTTTTTCCACCACTGGATGTATGTCCTCGTGGTTTCCTCCCCCAGTCCTCCCATCAGCATGAAACAGCAGGAACAGGGATTCATCAGACCAGGCAGTATGTTTCCAATGTTTTCATTCCTTAGCCCAGCTGGTCTGCTATGGAAAAAGTCAGGTGTCCTTAACTGTTTTTTTTATATATTTTTATTTATTTTTACAATAGAGTGTTCTACGCTTCATTTTATCCAATTCAATGTTGCCAATTATTTAATGACATGAGAATGAAGTGGAGTGTCTAATCTTAGCTGGTCTGAGAGAACTGATGAGGCTTCTCTCCTTTATGTACACATTGGTGTCTTTTTAAATGGCCCAATCTGTAGAATATCTTCTCACAGTCAGTGCATTGATAAGGCTTCGGTCAACTATGTATCCGTTGGTGTGTCTTTACATTTCCCAATCGGGAGAAACTCTTGCCACATTAAGAGCAGGAGTAAGGCTTCTCTCCAGTGTGTGTTCTGACAAACTTTTAGGTCAGTTGATGCTGTGAAACATTTTACACAATCAGAGCAGGATTAAGGCTTCACTCCTATATGCATACGTTCATGTGTTTTTAAGTCGCCCAGTTGAGAGAATCTCTTTCCACAGCCAGAGCAGGAGTACGGCTTCTCTCCTGTATGTAAACGTTCATGTGTTTTTAATTTGCCCAGTTGAGAGAATCTCTTTCCACAGTCAGAGCAGGAGTAAGGCTTCTCTCCTGTGTGTGTTCTCTGATGAACTTTTTGCTCAGTTGATGTTTTGAAGCATTTTTCACAGTCAGAGCAGGAGAAAGGCTTCTCTCCAGTGTGTATACGTTCATGTGTTTTTAAATCGCCCAGTTGAGAGAAACTCTTTCCACAGTCAGAGCAGGTGTAAGGCTTATGTCCTGTGTGATTTCTCTGATGAACTTTTTGATCAGGATGTTCTGAAGATTTTTTCACAGTAAAAGCAGGAGTAAGGCTTTTCTCCTGTGTGTGTTCTCTGATGAACTTTTTGCTCAGTTGATGTTTTGAAGCATTTGTCACAGTCAGAGCAGGAGTAAGTCTTCTCTCCTGTATGTATGCGTTCATGTCTTTTTAAGTTGTACAGTTGAGAGAAACTCGCCCCACAGTCAGAGCAGGAGTAAGGCTTCTCTCCTGTATGTATATGTTCATGTCTTTTTAAGGTGCACAGTTGAGAGAAACTGTTTCCACAGTCAGAGCAGGGGTATGACTTCTCTCCTCTGTGCACTCTCTGATGAACTGTCAGAGCCTTTGAGGTTGTGAAATTCTTCCCACAGTCAGTACAGGAAAACAGATTGTGTGTGTATTTTTACATGTAATTTTAGCTTTGATAGAATTGAAAAATTCTCCTCACAATGTGGGCAGTGGTGAGACCTCTTAGCTCTGTGATCTTCCTGCTGTTTCTCTCTGGATGTAGAGAATGTCTCAACATGGTCTCCTGTGTGAACAACATCAGAAGAACCAGTCAGTTGTGATATACACTACAGGTCAAACGTTTCAGAACACATACTCATTCAAGGGTTTTTCTTTATTTGACTATTTTCTACATTGTATAATGGTGAAGACATCAAAACTATGAGAACACACATGGCATCATGTAGTAAACAAAAAAACATTCAAAATACATTATAACTGAGATTCTTCAAATAGCCACCCTTTGCCCTGATGACAGCATTGCACAATATTGGTATTCTCTTACCTTGAGAAAGAGATTTCTCAATCTTATCTTCTTCATCTTTAATGTTGACATTCAGCTCCATTGTTCGACTGCAGTCTTCCAGCTTCATCTCTGGATGCTGCAGTGCAAACTGGGCTCCACTGTCACAATCAGGACCCAGTGACTGTAGGTTTGGAATCAGTGTGGAAGGAGAGAGGCAGGCTGGGTTTGTCCTCACTATTGATGTTACCGAACTCAGACTTAATTCTAGTTGTCCTATAGTAACAATGTGAAACAGACAGAAAGTTGTCTTGACAGATCTGGCACTTTATTCTAAAAAATATATATATTTCTTCTTGTTTTTAAATGTTATGATCTATTTCAGTGCTGGACTTGGACTGAAATAGGTGCTGGAAATCATTTTTAGGTGCAGGTCAAACACTGATCTCATTTCAATAGATCTGGTAGATAAGCATTTAGAACAAAACATGAATTCATTGCAATTAGAGAAAGTACCTGCTTTAAATTTGTCTACACAACGTAAATGTACTTAACCTAGAGTAGAGTTTCCCAAATTTGCATAAATGACTAAAAGCCATTTAGTACAAAGTTGCAGTATGTGTTTTAGGCATCACTATGTACTATTTTCCTGAATAACCTTGTCTTTACTGTATTATTTCAATGAAAAAACAATTTTATTTCACATTCACACCATAGTAACATTTATAGATATAGAAACATCTTAATGTGTCTGGATATTAGTAAACATGTAGAAAACTGATAATCATTACATTCTGCTTCAGAAATGTAGTGTGACCGTGAAATTGTCTCTGTGGACCAGCACTGAAGTCTGTTGACGCAGACAGAGTGGGTGCCACCATTTTACCAGCTTGTGAATTTTACACAAAACCAATAACATGCTAAACAAACTCAGATATCTCAAATTGATTGAATGGATGTACATAATTTCCTCAGACAAACTGTCGTGGAAAATTGCAAGATTGTTATACGCCTTGTATTGCACTATAATGGTTTTATTCGACAGAGTATTCTGTTAACTATTGTGTGTGTTCCACTGAGGATGGGCCTCTATGATAGAGCACTGACAGAGGAGATTTACAATGTCTTTTGGGTGATAAAACCTAAAGAGCATTACAGATAACATGAGGTAATGTTTTTGTGCTATGAAGTACCAGGAACGAGATTAGAACCTCATCTTAGGGACCAACCTGAACGATAATTAATAGCGAATGCTATCTGGCTATGGGATACTCCTCTCTCTCAAGTAAAAGTCTTTCTTTGTGAACTGTTCATAAGATCTGTGGTTTGTCATGTAAGTTGAGAAGGGTGTATCTTGGCTATAAAAGTTCTTTGTACTTTTCTGTTGTGACTTTTCGATGGTTCATTAGAGATGGCGCATCATTGAAAGTCAAAGGCTATTGCAAAGCTCTTATTATTAAAAGATGTAGTAACGGATGTTACCTAGCATGGTATGACATGTTGTTTTGATATTAGGAAGTTTAAACCGGCTATTACATACCTGTAGTAATAAATAGAAACCAACACAAAGGTTCTGGACATCACAGTTCTGGCTCTTTCTTGGTCCTTCTGTAGCTCAGTTGGTAGAGCAGGGCGCTTGTAACGCCAGGGTAGTGGGTTCGATCCCCGGGACCACCCATACGTAGAATGTATGCACACATGACTGTAAGTCGCTTTGGATAAAAGCGTCTGCTAAATGGCATATATTATTATATATTATTATATATTATTTATTCTGAAGAATGGTGTGTGCCTGCCTGGAACTTCCTGTTCCCCCACTACCACCGTGCACCCACAGATAGAACAATGAGAGATATTTCACTGGATGTAGGAATGTTAAGCATTTGCTTAGTGTTTCCACTCACCAACAAATATGGTAGTGAGATGAAGCCCAGTGGCTGGCAGTGAGAGAAGATGGATTTTGGCCGACATTCTGCAAATGTTCTAATCGATGAAACATCTGATCTTAAGGGAAAAAGACACGTTTGTGGCTGTGTCACTTAGTTTCCTGCCTGGCAGTGAAGATACAATATTTGTTCAGATGTGTAGGAGGAGACTCAGCCTAGGAGAAAGGGTTAAATATCAGTGATTGTGTGAACAATGTCTTTGTCTAATGCAGCTGTATTGATCCTCTGAGAAGAATAAACTTGGTTTGAGCTTTCATAGAGTCCATAAAGTTTTTACTCTGAGAATTAGAACCTAACAATACTAAGTAACAAAATGGACCATACATATATAGCGTTAACGTAGTATATATAACATGATACCTTAATAAACCAAGAAAGTATCAAAGATCAGAAATGAACAGCCTGTGGAGAAACAGCGATTCCATTGAATAATGTGCTACGTTACCCAGAGGCCCTTTGCACATGATGTTAGGCTTGCATGTGAGTGTCAATCATTTTAGTCCAAGGATATGACCGAAAGGCCTCAATCATTCTTAAAATGGAAGAAGTTTGGAACCACCAATAATCTTTCTAGAGCTGGCCGCCCAGCCAAACTGAGATCGGGGGAGAAGGGCCTTGGTCAGGGAGGTGACTAATCAGGATCGAGTGTAAAGATGAAAGGAGCAAAATACAGAGAGATACTTGATGAAAACCTGCTCCAGGGTGCTCAGGAACTCTTGACTGTGGCGAAGATTCACCTTCCAACAGGACAACAACCCGAAATACACAGCCAAAACAACGCAGAAGTGGCTTCGGGACAAGTCTCAATGTCCTTGAGAGGCTCAGCCAGAGCCCAGACTTGAACATCTCTGGAGAGACCAGAAAATAGCTGTGCGTCAACACTCCCCGTCTAACCTGACAGAGCTTGAGAGGATCTGCAGAGAATAATGGGAGAAACTCCCAAAATACAGGTGTGCCAAGCTTGTAGCGTCATACACAAGAAGACTCGAGTCTGTAATCACTGCCAAAAGGTGATCAACAAAGTACTGAGTAAAGACATAGGGGACCCTTCACATGTGCACTGATACTGCCATACTCTCACTTGATGCAGAGAAGGAATTCCATAGAGTTGAGTGGTCTTATTTTAAGTGCTTAAGAGATTTGGGAACTACTTCGGTAAATGGATTAAGATATGATATACAGACCCCACTGCAGAAGTTGCAACTAACAACTTTTTTCACAACATTTTAAGATTTTTCGGGGGCACGAGACAAGGATGTCCAGACAGTCCAGGACTCTTTCTTTTAGCTATAGAACCCTTTGCCATTGCAGTAAGGGCCCAACCGTCAATTAGAGGAATTAAAACATCAGATTTCGAACATTGAGTGGCCCTGTATGCTGATCATACCCTCTTATTCCTAACAGATTTAAAGAACCCTTCCCTCTCCAATTGTTTTATTTAACCAGGAAAAGCCTATTGAGACCCAGAGTCTCTTTTTCAAGGGAGACCTGGGCAAGAAGGCAGCAACAATCAATACATTACATCATTAAAAACATACAACATGATCCAGCACCCCAAAAAAACATCCCATCAATATTTTAAATGTATTCAGTGGCACTAACATATCTAGTTGAAGCATGCATTGTAGACTATTCCATGCCTCTGGTGCACAAGAAGAGAAGGCAGTCTTGCCTAATACTGTGAATGTCCTGGGGACTTTGAGTAGCAACCACCGAGCAGACCCGGTATGGTAACTGCTAGTGGTGAAGGAGACCAGAATACAGAGGTAAAGAGGGAGTTTACCCAAAATGGCTTTGTAGATGAACACATACAAATGTATCTTTCTGTGCATATGAAGGGAGGTCCAATCTACCATTTGGTACAAGGTGTAATGGTGGGTGAGTGACTTGGCATTTGTAGTAAAGCGCAAGGATGCATGATAAACAGAGTCCAGTCTCTGTAAGACCGAGGAGGCTGCATGATAAACAGAGTCCAGTCTCTGTAAGACAGAGGAGGTTGCATGATAAACAGAGTCCAGTCTCTGTAAGACAGAGGAGGCTGCATGATAAACACAGTCCAGTCTCTGTAAGACAGAGGAGGCTGCAGTCTCTTTTCAAGGGAGACCCCAAGAAGGCAGCATGATAAACAGAGTCCAGTCTCTGTAAGACAGAGGAGGCTGCATGATAAACAGAGTCCAGTCTCTGTAAGACAGAGGAGGTTGCATGATAAACAGAGTCCAGTCTCTGTAAGACAGAGGAGGCTGCATGATAAACAGAGTCCAGTCTCTGTAAGACAGAGGAGGCTGCATGATAAACAGAGTCCAGTCTCTGTAAGACAGAGGAGGCTGCATGATAAACAAAGTCCAGTCTCTGTAAGACAGAGGAGGCTGCATGATAAACAGAGTCCAGTCTCTGTAAGACAGAGGAGGCTGCATGATAAACAAAGTCCAGTCTCTGTAAGACAGAGGAGGCTGCATGATAAACAGAGTCCAGTCTCTGTAAGACAGAGGAGGTTGCATGATAAACAAAGTCCAGTCTCTGTAAGACAGAGGAGGCTGCATGATAAACAGAGTCCAGTCTCTGTAAGACAGAGGAGGTTGCATGATAAACAGAGTCCAGTCTCTGTAAGACAGAGGAGGCTGCATGATAAACAGAGTCCAGTCTCTGTAAGACAGAGGAGGCTGCATGATAAACAAAGTCCAGTCTCTGTAAGACAGAGGAGGCTGCATGATAAACAGAGTCCAGTCTCTGTAAGACAGAGGAGGCTGCATGCATATACAACAAGTCACCATAATCAACAACAGAGAGAAAATTTAAGCAGCTTTGTCACAAGATTATCCACATGAACTTTGAAGGACAACTTGTCATCCAACCAAATACCTAGTTATTTGTAGGATGACACGTTTTCAATGGATAAGCCACCAGATGTGACAATGCTAACCTTCTCTGGCAGAGTTCTAGCTCTGGGAAAGGTCATGAATTTAGTTTTTTGTACATTCAAGGCCAGTTTGAGACCATAAAAGGGAGGCCTGCAGTGACTAGAGCTCTTCAACAGCATGAACCATAGAAGGAGCACATGAATATATGACTGTATCATCTGCAAATAGATGTAACTTTGCTGGTTGCATCCCATTTCCCAAATCATTAATAAAAATTGAGAACATTGGAGCTAAAATGGAACCCTGGGACACCTATATTCATTCCAAGAAAGCGAGACTTGTGATTGTCAGTATATACACATTGTGTTCTGTCAGAAAGATAATTCCTAAACCAATTTACTGCTCCTTCACAGAGACCAATGTTTCTGAGTCTAGCTAGCAACAATTCATTGTCAACTGAATCAAAGGCCTTTGATGAATCCACAAACAGAAGACAGACTGAACCCTGCTCAGTATGTTCTTTTCAATGAAGGAGCTTTTTAACTGAGTTCACTAGGGATTCATAGACTTTGGCCAGGATAGGGAGTTTAGAGATAGGACCATAGTTATTAGCATCTGAGGGATCTCCACCCTTTAGCAGTGGGAGGACATAAGCTGATATCCAAATGCTGGATATGGAATTGGTCAAGAGACTCCAATTGAAAATGTGAGCCACAGGTTCAGTAATAATACCGGCTGCTATCTTTAAGGAGGTCGGAGTCCAGGTTGTCTGGACCTGCAGACATTTTAGTGTCTATGTCCTTTAGTGCTTTATAGACATCAGTATAAGAAACAGGCTCAAAGTTAAAATGGTTCACATGAGGGCCTATATCATAGTTGACTGTAACAGAGCTGACAGAGGCCTGGGTCCCACCATTATCAACAACTGAACCAGCATATATGAAGAGCTTGTTAAAACCCCTACAATATGGGCTTCATCTTTCACATCATTAGAATCCATCATTAAATGGTCAGGAAGGTCAGAGGAGACATTAGAACCTGACACTGATTTGATTGGCTTCCAGAACTTGGTAGGGGTGTTTAGGTTCTCTGTGACTACATTTAAATAGTCATCTGATTTGGACTTCCTGATCAACCCTGTTCATGTGTTTCTTAGCGCTCTGAAGGAGGCCCAGTCAACAGAAGCTTTTGTATGTCTAGTTTGAGCCCAAGATATATTTCTCTTTCTAATTAATTGTGCCAAGTTATCTGAAAACCAGGGAGTGTCCCTTCCACTGATTCTATATTTCTTCACAGGGGCTTATCACAAATGGACACAAATGTCATGTAAAAATAGTCCCAGGCAGTGTCAACATCGGGAATCAGACTTACCCTGTCAATATTATTATTATATATTATGGTACAGATCATGTAAGAACACTTGCTCATCAAATTGTCTAAAATGTATTTTCTAAATATAACGGGGTTTCGCTTTGGTCATTTTTGTATTTCTAACACAAGCAATTGCACAGTCATCACTGACATCATTACAGAATATCCCAGTCGATGTGTATTTGTGAGAGGTATTCGTTAGAATAATGTCCAATAGAGTTGATCTGTTAGGTGCTCTGGGATTCGGTCTGGTCGGGAACATTAATTAATAGAGTGAGATCCAGAGAGTCACACAGTTCTTTAAAAACAGTCTGATACAGATGTAAGAATGTTCCAGTTCAAATCTCCCAAAATAA
>NW_025746005.1:0-80231 GCF_021184085.1 Oncorhynchus gorbuscha | reverse complement strand
TGAGCTGGACATCAGAAAGAGTTTAGTGTGTCTCCCAAAGCCGACTACAGTGATGTGGGAGTCCTTACATACGTTCACTTTAACCGCAAGCAATTCAAAATGTTTGGCTTGGTAATCGAGAGAATTTCAGAGGTGTTAAACTCAGATTTAACATAAATTGCAACCCCTCCACCTTTACTCATCCGATCAGCTCTAGAAACCATGAACCCATCAAAAGAAATCCAGTTATTTGACACAGATTTCTTTAGCCAAGTTTATGATAAAACCATTATTTCTGCATTTGTTGTTTT
This sequence comes from Oncorhynchus gorbuscha, assembly GCF_021184085.1. NCBI lineage: Eukaryota > Metazoa > Chordata > Actinopteri > Salmoniformes > Salmonidae > Oncorhynchus > Oncorhynchus gorbuscha. Next base: position 79,941 of record NW_025746005.1, on the reverse strand, counting down.
GGCCCGTATTCTAATCATGTCTATTTTTGGAAATAACATTAACATGCAAGAGGACAAAACCTTCTGTTTTTAAAATCATAGGGAGTCGGTAGAGATTGCATGGTATCTCCCGACCCAGGGTTTGGTCGCACATTACCAGAGATCAACAACAAAAGCATAACAATATATCTCAGTTGACCAATGCGTGAGGACTTGGCAGAGCCAGCACCATTGTCAATAAAACGAAAAGTCTTTTGACACAGGAAAAAAAGTAAATCAATAGTTTGAGATTTTGGAAGTATGCCATCAAGTGTAGGTCCAGTTGCGTTTGAGTGTTATAAATGCAGAGAGAGACCAAGTTCCTGGTGGTATTGACATGATGGTCTTGTCTGAGTGTTTACAAATTGTAGGGCATAAGGCGAAGATAATTCACTGACCCATTGATCATCCAGCCTATTTAATCCAGGATGGCATTGAGTAAAGAGCAGGCACGGTAACAGATACATAATGCCGGATTTTAGAGGTATTTCAGCACAGGTGTGCAATGACCAGTAGACTGTTGTGCAGAACGTAGATGTTCCCACGGCCCAAGGTGCATCAGGTTTTCCAATCCGATGACCGCTTCTCCGCTCCTAACCTTCAGTGTGCACCAGCGCTGGCGTAGCAGGCCTTGCACGCAGACAGACGCTCCTAACCTTCAGTGTGCACCAGCGCTGGCGTAGCAGGCCTTGCACGCAGACAGACGCTCCTAACCTTCAGTGTGACCAGCGCTGGCGTAGCAGGCCTTGCACACAGACAGACGCTCCTAACCTTCAGTGTGACCAGCGCTGGCGTAGCAGGCCTTGCACGCAGACAGACGCTCCTAACCTTCAGTGTGACCAGCGCTGGCGTAGCAGGCCTTGCACGCAGACAGACCTTCCTAACCTTCAGTGTGCACCAGCGCTGGTGTAGCAGGCCTTGCACGCAGACAGACCTTCCTAACCTTCAGTGGTCACCAGCGCTGGCGTAGCAGGCCTTGCACGCAGACAGACGCTCCTAACCTTCAGTGGTCACCAGCGCTGGCGTAGCAGGCCTTGCACGCAGACAGACGCTCCTAACCTTCAGTGTAACCAGCGCTGGCGTAGCAGGCCTTGCACGCAGACAGACGCTCCTAACCTTCAGTGTGACCAGCGCTGGCGTAGCAGGCCTTGCACGCAGACAGACGCTCCTAACCTTCAGTGTGACCAGCGCTGGCGTAGCAGGCCTTGCACGCAGACAGACCCTCCTAACCTTCAGTGTGACCAGCGCTGGCGTAGCAGGCCTTGCACGCAGACAGACGCTCCTAACCTTCAGTGGTCACCAGTGCTGGCGTAGCAGGCCTTGCACGCAGACAGACGCTCCTAACCTTCAGTGTCACCAGCGCTGGCGTAGCAGGCCTTGCACACAGACAGACGCTCCTGACTCGGCAAGTTCCAACTCCAGAAAGGTGTCGGAAAATAAAGGTTAAATAAAATAAAAACAACTCTGCTCCCTTTAAGAAACTAATGAAGAATACCATTAATCCCTTTGTGCCATATAGTTGGTGTTTTTAACAGGCTTCTCACCTGTGTGTATACGTTCATGTTTTTTTAGGCTGCCCGATTGAGAGAAACTCGTGCTACAGTCAGAGCAGAAGTAAGGCTTTTCTCCAGTGTGTGTTCTCTGGTGAACTTTTAGAACAGCTGATGTTATGAAGCATTTTCCACAGTCAGAGCAGAAGAAAGGCTTCTCTCCTGTGTGTGTTCTCCGGTGAACTTTTAGAACAGCTGATGTGGTGAAGCATTTTACACAGTCAGAGCAGGAGTAAGGCTTCTCTCCTGTGTGTGTTCTCTTATGAACTTTTAGCTCAGTTGATGTTATGAAGCATTTTACACAGTCAGAGCAGGAGTAAGGCTTCTCTCCTGTATGTATATGTTTATGTGTTTTTAAGTGGCCCAGTCGAGAGAAACTCTTTCCACAGTCAGAGCAGGAGTAAGGCTTCTCTCCTGTATGTATATGTTCATGTCTTTTTAAGTGGCCCAGTAGAGAATAACTGTTTCCACAATCAGAGCAGGAATAAGGCTTCTCTCCTGTGTGTATACGTTCATGTCGTTTTAAGTTGCACAGTAGAGAGAAACTCGCCGCACAGTCAGAGCAGGAATAAGGCTTCTCTCCTGTGTGTGTTCTCTGGTGAACTTTTAGTCTAGCTGATGTTGTGAAGCATTTTACACAGTCAGAGCAGGAGAACAGCTTCTCTCCTGTGTGCACTCTCTGATGAACTGTCAGAGCCTTGGATGTTGTGAAATTCTTCCCACTGGAATACCGATTCTCTCCTGTGTGTATTTTTAGGTGTACTTTCAGCTTTGATAGAAATGGGAATATTTCCTCACAATGTGGGCAGGGATGAGACCTCTTAGCTCTGTGATCTTTCTGCTGTTGCTCTCTGGATGTAGAGAATGTCTCAACATGGTCTCCTGTGTAAACAACATCAGAAAAAACAGCCAGTTGGTGTGATATACATGTCAATCAAATGTATATTATGAAGCCCTTTTTACATCAGCAGTTGTCATTAAGTGCTTTACAGAAACCCAGCCTAAAACTACAAAGAACAAGCAATGCAGATGTAGCAGCAAAGTGGCCATGAAAAACTCCACAGCAAGAAGGAACCAAGGTGGAAACAGAGAGGAACCAGGCCCAAAGGGGTGGCCAGTCCTCTTCTGTCTGTACCGGGTGACATATGTATTCATATCAGTAGGCTGTACAATACAGGGGAATAAAACTATTCTAAAAGTGGGTAAAGAGATGAAAGCTAAAAAGGGGCTTGTCATCCTCCACTCACTATCACAAGGGTTAGTAACTACAGACTCATTTCATATAATCCTCCACTCACTATCACAAGGGTTAGTAACTACAGACTCATTTCATATAATCCTCCACTCACTATCACAAGGGTTAGTAACTACACACTCATTTCATATCATCCTCCACTCACTATCACAAGGGTTAGTAACTACACAGACTCATTTCATAGGACTTTAAAACACAGGCAGTTTGTCTACTCCACTTCTTTAGTCTACACTCGGATTACTCCATATAGACCAGTGAATAAAACAAATGCTGGAAATACTGGTGTCAAACCATGTAAGTCTGAGTACCATTAAATAACATCTACCTTCTCATTGAAACAGTTCATCATGAAACAGTTCTACAGAAACTTTTCATACACAGTGGGAAGTTGTAACGAACAAAAATATTAGATAGAACATGCTTTTACCATGATTAACAGATATCCCAATCTCCTCCTCTTCTTCATCTTTAATGTTGACATTCAGCTCCAGTGTTTGACTGCAGTCTTCCAGCTTCACTGATGCCATCTCTGGATCCTGCAGTGCAAACTGGGCTCCACTGTCACAATCAGGACCCAGTGACTGTAGGTTTGGACTCAGTGTGGAAGGAGAGAGGCAGGTTGGGTTTGTCCTCAGTGTTGATGTTGCCGGCCTCATACCTGAGTCGGCAAGTAGTTTAAGAGAAGCAGACAAAAAAGTTATTTTGAGAGAACTGACACTTTCTTTATTCTCTATTAAATATATTATATTTTTTATTGTTCAATTATCTAATTCAATTCATTTGGACTGAAATAGTTGCCGATGCTCATTTTGTGCAGGTTTTCCTACTTACAAAGCATGTAGAGGTCTGTACTTTTTTAAATCATAGGTACACTGGATAAGAGCGTCTGCTAAATGACTTAAATGTAAATGTAAATGTACACTTCAACTGTGAGAGACAGAATCTAAAACAAATTAATTTGCATTTTATTGCATGACATAAGTATTTGCTACATCAGGAAAGCGGAACTTAATATGTGGTACAGAAACATTTGTTTGCAATTACAGAGATCATACGTTTCCTGTAGTTCTTGACCAGGTTTGCACACACTGCAGCAGGGATTTTGGCCCACTCCTCCATACAGACCTTCTCCAGATCCTTCAGGTTTCGGGGCTGTCACTGGGCAATACGGACTTTCAGCTCCCCCAAAGAATGTCTATTGGGTTCAGGTCTGGAGACTGGCTAGGCCACTCCAGGACCTTGAGATGCTTCTTACGGAGCCACTCCTTAGTTGCCCTGGCTGTGTGTTTCGGGTCATTGTCATGCTGGAAGACCAAGCCACGACCCATCTTCAATGCTCTTACTGAGGGAAGGAGGTTTTTGGCCTTAATCTCGCGATAAATGGCCCCATCCATCCTCCCCTCAATACGGTGCAGTCGTCCTGTCCCCTTTGCAGAAAAGTATCCTCAAAGAATGTTGTTTCCACCTCCATGCTTCACGGTTGGGATGGTGTTCTTGGGGTTGTACTCATCCTTCTTCTTCCTCCAAACACGGCAAGTGGAGTTTAGACCAAAGAGCTCTATTTTTGTTTCATCAGACCACATGACCTTCTCTCATTCCTCCTCTGGATCATCCAGATGGTCATTGGCAAACTTCAGATGGGCCTGGAGATGCGCTAGCTTGAGCAGGATTTTAATCCATGACGGCGTAGTGTGTTACTAATGGTTTTCTTTGAGACTGTGGTCCCAGCTCTCTTCAGGTCATTGACCAGGTCCTGCCGTGTAGTTCAGGGCTGATCCCTCACCTCATGATTATTGATGCCCCACGAGGTGAGATCTTGCATGGAGCCCCAGACCGAGGGAGATTGACCGTCATCTTGAACTTCTTCCATTTTCGAATAATTGCGCCAACAGTTGTTGCCTTCTCACCAAGCTGCTTGCCTATTGTCATGTAGCCCATCCCAGCCCTGTGCAGGTCTACAATTTGATCCCTGATGTCCTTACACAGCTCTCTGGTATTGGCCATTGTGGAGAGGTTGGAGTCTGTTTGATTGAGTATGTGGACAGGTGTCTTTTATACAGGTAATGAGTTCAAACAGGTGCAGTTAATACAGGTAATGAGTGGAGAACAAGAGGGCTTCTTAAAGAAAAACGAACAGGTCTGTGAGAGCCGGAATTCTTACTGGTTGGTAGGTGATCAAATACTTATGTCATGCAATAAAATGCAAAATAAAAATCATACAATGTGATTTTCTGGATTTTTGTTTTAGATTCCGTCTCTCACAGTTGAAGTGTACCAATGATAAAAATTACAGACCTCTACATGCTTTGTAAGTAGGAAAACCTGCAAATCGGCAGTGTATCAAATACTTGTTCTCTGTAGGTGCAGGAGGTGCAGGAGCTCCACAATACTTTTGAGCTAAAACTTAACCTGTAGTAGATAAATGCGTAAATGACTCAAAAACCATTTAGTACAAGGTTACGGTTTGTTTTAGGCAACACTATGTGATATTTTCGTTAATGACCTTTATTCACTGTTTTACTTCAAAAAACAATTGTATTTCCTGTTCACACCATAGATGAACACAAACTGAATGTGTCAATATTATTACACATGTAGAAAACACAATCATTACATTTGGTTTCAAAACAGTAGTGCAACTGTAAAATTGTCTCTCGCTGCATCCACACTGTCTGCACTGAAGCCCGTTGACGCAGACCGAGCGGGTGCCGCCATTCAACCAGCTTGTGAATTTTTCCTTTCGTGCAGATCTACGGACAATTCCTTCGACCTCATGGCTTGTTTTTTTGCTCTGAAACGCACTGTCAAATGTGGAACCTTATATAGCCAGGTGTGTGCATTTCCAAATCATGTCCAATCAATTGAATTTACCACAGGTTGACAACAATCAAGTTGAAGAAATATCTCAAGGATGATCAATGGAAACAAGATGCTCAATGTCAAGTCTCATAGCAAAGGGTCTGAATACTTATGTAAATAAGGCATTTGTTTTACGTTTTTTCATAAATGTTTAAACATTTCTAAAACCATGCGTTTGCTTTGTCATTATGGGGTATTGTGGGTAGATTGATGAGGAACGTTTTTAATTTAATCCATTTTAGAATAAGGCTGTAACGTAACAAAATGTGGAAAAATGTGGAAAAAGCATACATATCAGTAGGCTGGTACTGTATGTATTTATTTAGGCTGGTACTGTATGTATTTATATCAGTAGGCTGGTACTGTATGCATATCAGTAGGCTGGTACTGTATGTATTTATATCAGTAGGCTGGGCTGTATTTATATCAGTAGGCTGTACTGTATGTTTATATCAGTAGGCTGGTACTGTATGTATTTATATCAGTAGGCTGGTACTGTATGTATTTATATCAGTAGGCTGGTACTGTATGTATTTATATCAGTAGGCTGGTACTGTATGTATTTATATCAGTAGGCTGGTACTGTATGTATTTATATCTAGGCTGGTACTGTATGTACATATCAGTAGGCTGGTAATGTATTTATATCAAACTGTATGTATTATATCTGCAATAAAAGAATAAAACTATTCTAAAAGTATCTCATAAGTCATGAAAATGATGAGCTATATCATCCTCCACTCACTATCACAAGGGTTAGTAACTACAGACTCACTTCATAGAACTTTAAAACACTGGCAGTTTGTCTACTTCACTTCTTTAGTCTCCTCTCTGATCACTCCAGGTAGCCCAGTGAATAAAACAAATGCTACCAATACTGGTGTCAAACCACCAAGTCTCAGTAGCATGAAATAACATGTACCTTCTAATGGAAACAGTTCATCATGAAATCCTGCCCTGCCTTTCTAAAGTCTTCGAAAGCCAAGTTACCTTCTCTGCTATGCAATCTGGTTTCCGAGTTGGTCATGGGTGCACCTCAGCCACGCTCAAAGTCCTGAACGATATCATAACCGCCATCGATAACAGACAGTACTGTGCAGCCATCTTCATCGATCTGGCCAAGGCTTTCAATGTCAAATTGGAGGGCCTGTTGCCTGGACCTCTGGCAGTCTCTGAGGGTGCCACAGGGTTCAATTCTCAGGCCGACTCTTTTCTCTGTATATATATCAATGATGTAGCTCTTGCTGCTGGTGATTCTCTAATCCACCTCTACGCAGACGACACCATTCTGTATACTTTGGACACTGTGTAAAACAAACCTCCAGACAAGCTTCAATGGCATACAACACTCCTCCCAAGGCCTCCAACTGCTCTTAAATGCTAGTAAAACTAAATGCATGCTCTTCAACCGATCGCTGACCGCACCCGCCCGCCCGACTAGAATCACCACTCTATACCTACAAATACCTAGGTGTCTGGTTAGACTGTAAACTCTCCTTCCAGACTCACATTAAGCATCTCCAAACCAAAATTAAATTTAGAATCAACTTCCTGTTTCGCAACAAAGCCTCCTTCACTCATGCTGCCGAACATACCCTCGTAAAACGGACTATCCTACCGATCCTTGACTTCGGCGATGTCATTTACAAAATAGCCTCCAACACTCTACTCAGCAAATTGGATGTAGTCTATCACAGTCTCGTCTGTTTTGTCACCAAAGCCCCATATACTACCCACCACTGCAGCCTGTTTGTTGGCTGGGCCCTTGCTTCATATTGGTCACAAAACCCACTGGCTCCAGGTCATCAATACATCTTTGCTAGGTAAAGCCCTGCCTTATCTCAGCTCACTGGTCACCATAGCAACACCCACCCGTAGCAAGCGATCCAGCAGGTATATTTCACTGGTCATCCCCAAAGCCAAGTCCTCATTTGGCCACATGTTCTTCCAGTTCTCTGCTGCCAATGACTGGAACAAATTGCAAAAATCACTGAAGCTGGAGACATATCTCCCTCACTAACTTTAAGCATCAGCTGTCAGAGCAGCTTACCGATCACTGCACCTGTACACAGCCCATCTGTAAATAGCCCACCCAACTACCTCATCCCCATATTGTTATTTATTTTTGCTCTTTTGCACCCCAGTATCTCTACTTGCACATCCATCCCTCTAGTGTTAATACTAAATTGTAAATATTTCACCACAACGGCCTATTTATTTCCTTACCTCCCTAACCTTACTACATTTTCACACACTGCATATATATGTTTCTATTGTGTTATTGACTGTACGTTTGTTTATCCCATGTGTAACTCTGTGTTTGTGTCGCACTGCTTTGCTTTATCTTGGCCAGGTCACAGTTGTAAATGAGAAATTGTTCTCACCTGGACTACCTGGTTAAATAAAGGTGAAATAAAATTAAACAGTTCTACAGCAACTTTTCCTGCACAGTGGGAAGTTGGAATGAAAAACACCGACTTAGTTAGACAGAACCTGCTCTTACCATGAGAAACAGATATTCCAATCTCCTCCTCCTCTTCTTCATCTTTAATGTTGACATTCAGCTCCAGTGTTTGACTGCTGTCTTCCAGCTTCACTGATGCCATCTCTGGATCCTGCAGTGCAAACTGGGCTCCACTGTCACAATCTGGACCCAGTGACTGTAGGTTTGGACTCAGTGTGGAAGGAGAGAGGCAGGCTGGGTTTGTCCTCACTGTTGATGTTACCGGCCTCAGACTTAATCTGAGTCAGCCTGTAGTAATAAAGAGAAACGGACACAAAAGTTAGTGCCAGAACTGTCAAGACTTACTTTATTCTCTAAAAATATGGTTTATTTTAGGTGCAGGAGCTACACAATACTGTTGAGCTAATATTCTATAAGAGGAACATGAGCTCAAACAGTAGAAATTTGAGGTGCTGGTACTCAGCTCCGGTGAGCTCCTGTCCAAGTCTAGCACTGATCTCATTTCAATAGATCTGGAAGCTAAGCATTGACAAAACATTAATTAATTCTCACTAGACAATGTATACACTTGAAATTAGGCTACACAACTTAAATTAACTTAATCTATAGTAGATTTCCTGAATTCACTTAAATGCCTCAAAAGCCATTTAGTACAAGGTTGCAGTATGTTGAAGGCAGCACTATGTACTATTTTCCTGAATAACATTGTCTTCACTGTATTATTCATATCAAAAACCAATAGTATTTCCGTTCACACCATAGTAACATTTATAGATAGACAGATACAACTGAATATGTCTGAATATTAGTACACATGTAGAAAACTGATAATCATTACATTCAGCTCCAAAACAGTAGTGCAACGGTAAAATGGTCCATCTCTGCTGCACTGAAGTGCGTTGATGCAGACCGAGGGGGAATCGCCATTTTACCATTTCGTGAATTTTACACAAAACCAAAAACGACATATAAAACGAACCCAGAAATCTCAAATAAATTGATCCTTAATGAAATACATCCACTCAGACTAACGCAAAGTCACTATGTGATTTGTAAAAAAAAAAGTGATCACGGTCACTCACGCGTTTTGACATAAAAATAGCACATAAAACCTTTATCAAACGTGATAATAACTTGACGTATTTGTTACCTAGCATGTTATTACATGTTCTTTCGATATTATAACGTGCTATTACATACCAGTAGTAATATATTAGAAAGCGACACAGAAGTTGTCGTCTCGGCTGCACAATTCTGGCGTATCCTTTATTCTGAAGAATGATGTGCGCCTGCGTGGAACATCCTGTTCCCCCACTACCAGTTTCTAAACCCAGAGACGTAACAACGCGAGACTTCAGAGAACGCTTGTGAAGCGGACCAAGCCTGGGTTTGACAGTTCAATGAGAGAAGTGAACAATTCTGATACATTTGCAGCGTTTAATGGGGATCCTAATAAATACCAAAAATATTCAGTCGACACACTTGAAATATGACCATTATTTTATCAATTTCATAACTGCAGTGGTTTATTCGCGTATCTTACAAATTGCAGCATCACATGAGTAGGCAGACACTCTTCACTCTTTCAACGAAACTCCAGATATAACACATTTTATCGGTGCCCTGCTCCGAAAAACAATGCTCTCTCCTTCTCTTCTGAGACTCATGATAATCAAAACAAAACCATTACTGGTCACTCTGACTGAGTCTACCTTTCCGCATGCCTCCTTAACCATCTTCCTGACCTCAAATTATCACCCCAAAATATATAATTGTTGATGAATCGCGCTCCAAAAGAAACCAATGTTCGTTTACAACTTTTGGTCTGTTTGGTCCATTTTTCGTTGTCTCCGTCTTCCATTCCTTCTGACCAACTTTACTCAACTGGGAGATATCAGACTTGAACATCACCTCCGCTTCGCCATATTTCCCTCCCCAAAACCAGACACACCCCGCATTGAATCCTGCATTGAAAAAAGCCCAAAATCTCAGGTTAAAGGGGAATTTCACCGTGGCTTTGCCATAGCATCAGTGGCGACGTCCACGGACAGCGAATTTCGGCTCTATCAGGTCCATCCATCATTGACTTTATTTAGCCCAAAATTGTCCGTCTGTTTTGATCCAAGGTCAGGCTGATCAGCTTGTACTCATTGAAATGCATTAGATACACGAATACAACTATACAATATTGCATATAGTATACGTTTGATGATCTTTTTTACATACACAATATCACGAAATATATTGATTTAAAATACATTTTAAACATCTAATATCTAATACCTGTCATTTCAAATCATTAGTTTACAATTTCACAATGGAATTGATTACAATTTATAACCGTCATGTCTCCAAACTGGGAGAAGCAGAAAGAGCAAGTCATTCACCCGACATTTGTTCCTCAAGACTGTAACAAGGACACAATGATAATTGTAAGCATCAACATTTCTGAAAACGTTTCTAATTTGATAAGGTTGTTATATTAATGATCAGTTTCGGTTAATGTCGCAAACTATTATTTTCTCTAGGCTAACATTGGATACCTGCATGCTAATTAGCTAACGTTAACACGAACTTATTTGCCAGCTAGATAGTAATGCGGGAAGCAGGGTTACATATACCAACATATTTGATGGTTGTAACGGGTAACATGTCTATGGTGGCAATTTCTAAAAACCTTAATTAACCTATATAAGGACATCTCAATCAATAGTAGCCTATTCGAAACTTTCACAGCCAATATTTAAAGCGGAATCCTGAACCTGGCCATCTTCCTCACTCGAGTTTGTTCCCCCGCTCCCCATAATCTGTCCTGCCTCAATGGTCTCTTCTGGCTCCATGCCTGTTCCAAACAGTCTGCTCATATACATCCGGGGCCTCTTGCAGCTGCCTGACTGTGTCCATAATTAGTTCATCTTGCGTTTCTCCAGTTCTCTGCACCATCTGTTGTGCTGTGTAACCTCCAGCTTCTTTGGCTGCTTGGTCTGCCCTGTCGTTGCCTCGTCTCACACTGGGGACCTCTTTACTGTGCCCTTTACATTTCATGATGGCCACATTCCTTGGCAGCTGTATCCTTCAATTAGTCGTTGCACTTCCTGTTTGTGTTTTATGGGTTCGTTTGAGCTGGTCAGGTAGCCCCTCCTCATCCATTGTGGACCATGCGTATGCAGAATCTGTGTAGATGTTCACTCTTTTCCCTTTGCTCAGTTCCAGAGCTCTTCTTAGTGCTCGGAGTTCAGCCAGCTGGGCTGAGGCCTCAGATGGGTCCAATCTCTTTGCTTCTACCACCTCGTGTGTTCCTGTCCCTCCTCCTTGCTTCACCACTGCATATGCTGCTATGTTCCCTTCTCCTTGCTTCACCACTGCATAGGCTGCTATGTTCCCTCCTCCTTGCTTCACCACTGCATAGGCTGCTATGTTCCCTCCTCCTTGCTTCACCACTGCATAGGCTGCTATGTTCCCTCCTCCTTGCTTCACCACTGCATAGGCTGCTATGTTCCCTCCTCCTTGCTTCACCACTGCATAGGCTGCTATGTTCCCTCCTCCTTGCTTCACCACTGCATAAACTGCTATGTTCCCTTCTCCTGGTGTCTGTGACCTGTAACAACAACCGTCCGTAAACAGAGTCTCTGCTGTTCCTTCCAACGGGACATTCCAGGTCCATCCTGACCTTTACTTGTTTTGCTGCCCTGTCTTCACAAATGTGTGGTTCTCCGAAGACCATGTGCATCCTGTGTCAATCAACATACTCTGCTATTTACCTCCAATCATGCAATTAACTACTGGTTCCTCACTAGGCAGAAATGTGTAATTGGTGGTTTTATTTACGTTAACTGGGGTCTCTGGGTAGCTTCATTGATGAGGTCCGGTTTCTTGGCCTAGCCAGGCCATACTTGGGATCAAGCTTGGATTAGGAAGTTGTTGCCCCAGCAGGCATACCGGGACCATATGGCTGCTGCTGGTAGTATGGCTGTTGAGGCTGGGCCTGGTGACCACCTCCATATCCGCCCCAATTTCCCCGCCCACATGGTGCCCAGTTACTGCATCCCCGTGGGGGCCCAGAATATCCCCTGCCCCTTGTTAGGCCTTGTTGATATGCGCGGGGTCGTCCACAGTTCATGGCATAGTGGCCATTTCCTCCACATCTGTAACACATCATAATAATTATATAATGTTGTATGACGTGTCCCCCATTGTCACCTGTTCCTCCTTGCTGCTTTCTCACTTCCTCATTCAGTCTATGTTCCTCTTCCATTCTATCCTAGACCTTAGTGCTGCCTTTGATACCATCGATCACCACATTCTTTTGGAGAGATTGGAAACCCAAATTGTTCTACACGGACAAGTTCTGGCCTGGTTTAGATCTTATCTGTCGGAAAGATATCAGTTTGTCTCTGTTGATGGTTTGTCCTCTGACAAATTAACAGTAAATGTCGGTGTTCCTCAAGGTTCTGTTTTAGGACTACTATTGTTTTCACTATATATTTTACCTCTTGGGGATGTCATTCGAAAACATAATGTTAACTTTCACTGCTATGCGAATGACACACGGCTGTACATTTTGATGACATATGGTGAAGCCCCAAAATTTCCCTCGCTGGAAGCCTGTGTTTCAGACATAAGGAAGTGGATGGCTGCAAACTTTCTACTTTTAAACTCGGACAAAACAGAGATGCTTGTTCTAGGTCCCAAGAAACAAAGATATCTTCTGTTGAATCTGACAATTAATGTTGATGGTTGTACAGTTGTCTAAAATAAAACTGTGAAAGACCTCGGCGTTACTCTGGACCCTGATCTCTCTTTTGACGAACATATCAAGACTGTTTCAATTACAGCTTTTTTCCTTCTACTTTGATCATATTACTCCAGTGCTAGCCTCCCTACACTGGCTTCCTGTTATTAAGGCAAGGGCTGATTTCAAGGTTTTACTGCTAACCTACAAAGTATTACATGGGCTTGCTCCTACCTATCTTTCCAACTTGGTCCTGCCGTACATACCTACACATACGATACGGTCACAAGACGCAGGCCTCCTAATTGTCCCTAGAATTTCTAAACTATAGAGCTCCATTTTTATGAAATGGTCTGCTTACCCACGTGAGAGATGCAGACTCGGTCTCAACCTTTAAACCTTTAAGTCTTTATTGAAGACTCATCTCCTCAGTAGGTCTTATGATTGAGTGTAGTCTGGCCCAGGAGTGTGAGGGTGAACAGAAAGGCACTGGAGCAACGAACCGCCCTTGCTGTCTCTGCCTGGCCGGTTCCCCTCTCTCCACTGGGATTCTCTATTACATTCTCTAACCCTATTACAGGGGCTGAGTCAATGGCTTACTGGTGCTCTTCCATGCCGTCCCTAGGAGGGGTGCGTCACTTGAGTGGGTTGAGTCACTGACGTGGTCTTCCTGTCTGGGTTAGCGCCCCCCCCCTTGGGTTGTGCTGTGGCGGAGATCTTTGTGGGCTATACTCTGCCTCGTCTCAGGATGGTAAGTTGGTGGTTGAATATACTCCTCTAGTGGTGTGGGGGCTGTGCTTTGGCAAAGTGGGTGGGGTTATATCCTGCCTGTTTGGCCCTGTCCGTGGGTATCATCAGATGGGGCAGTGGGTTCGATTCCCGGGACCACCCATACATAGAATGTATGCACACATGACTGTAAGTCGCTTTGGATAAAAGCGTCCGCTAAATGGCATATATTATTATTATTATTATTATGGGGCCACAGTGTCTCCTGACCCCTCCTGTCTCAGCCTCCAGTATTTATGCTGCAGTAGTTTATGTGTCAGGGGGGGCTAGGGTCAGTCTGTTATATCTGGAGTATTTCTCCTGTCTTATCCAGTGTCCTGTGTGAATATAAGGATGCTCTCTTTAATTATCTCTTTCTTTCTTTCTCTCTCTGAGGACCTGAGCCATAGGACCATGCCTCAGGACTCCCTGGCATGATGACTCCTTGCTGTCCCTAATCCAACCTGGCCGTGCTGCTGCTCCAGTTTCAACTGTTCTTCCTGTGCCTTTGGAACACTGGCCTGTTCACCGGACGTGCTACTTGTCCCAGACCTGCTGTTTTTAACTCTCTAGAAACAGCAGGAGCGGTAGAGATACTCTCAATGATCGGCTATGAAAAGCCTTCTGACATTTACTCCTGAGGTGCTGACCTGTTGCACCCTTGACAACTACTGTGATTATTATTACTTCAATATATTGGTAATTTATGAATATTTGAACATCTTGGCCATGTTCTGTTATAATCTCCACCCGACGCAGTCAGAAGAGGACTGGCTAGCTCTCATAGGCTGGTTCCTCTCTAGGTTTCTTCCTAAGTTTAGGCCTTTCTAGGGAGTTTTTCCTCGCCACCGTGCTTCTACACCTGCATTGCGTGCTGTTTGGGGTTTTAGGCTGGGTTTCTGTACAGTACTTTGGCATCAGCTGATGTAAGAAGGGCTTTATAAATACATTTGATTTGATCTTACATACAGGACTTCAAGTTGTAAAATAGTGAACTACTCCTTTAATGGAGTGTGCATGTGAAAGGGATGTTTCACCAAAAAAACTTTATTGTAGTATTTTGTTCATTAGTACACTGCAATCATGTTTTCAAGAACTTTCAGTACAAATTAAAAAGTGTGATGATGATAATAAATTATATGAAAATGACAATTGCCTGTAATTTGCATCATCACACTTTTTTGTTGTGTACTGCAGTGTACCCTAATCCTAGTCCTGGGGATCCATAGAGGTGTGTTTTTTTGTTTTTGCCCCAACACTCACACACTGGATTCAACTAAGCAACTCAAGCCTTTGAACTGAATAAGGTATGTGAGTGAGAGGGCAAAAACACACATGTACACCCCTTTGGGACCAGGATTGGGGAACACTGCTGTACTGAAAGTCCTCCATCTTCAGAACTTCACTGTTGACATGCACATTATTTGGATTGTTTACAGGGTGATGAAACCAAGGTGGACATTTGTAATTTGATTGAACTATCCCTTAAATTACAGTTCCTTTGGAGCTACATTTAGTTAGAGGTGCAGTTGCTCTCAGCGTGTGTTATAAATTAACATTCATTTATTTTATAAAGAAAACGGCTTTTGTCATCTCTTAAATGTTGTTTACCTTTGTACTTTAGCTTACACCACTGAGGAGGCTGCGGCAGCAGTAGTAGCATCTACCGCCTTCTTGTGGCATGGGATAGGGCCATCCCAAGGATCCCGGAATGCACGTAAGGTTGCACTGTGGTAGTGGGGAACAGGAAGTTCGCGGCACGCGGGCACCATTCTTCAGAATAAAGAAAGCGCCAGAGCGGTGCAGTCAAGAAGATAACCTTTGTGTCCGTTTCAATTTACTACTACAGGTATGTAATAGCGCGTTTAAACTTTACAATGTCGAAAGTACATGTAATTTGTTGATAATGGGATATGTAGATAGGGTGAGTCGGTCAAGGATCGATTCAGACAAGGTGGTAAATTGTATGACAAGCGACAGTTTTTTCAGAGTAAAGATATCTGGTACAACGTATACGGGCTCATTCATTCGGCCCACAAGGAACCAGCAGAAAGAAGCCCCGATAACAGAGTGCAAGCATGTTATGTACAGTACAGAAAGGAGGTTGAGTCTGGAAGTCCCGGTCTTCTGGTTGGCCACAGTTGAGGTGTTGTCTTCTTGGATTGGTCCTGTTGAGCCGTCCGTCATCCTTCTGAGTCTCATCGTGCCGTTCCCCGTCACACAATGTTCAACTAAGAGGGAGATTATGTGTGTGTGCTTGTCTCTGCAAGTCAAGGCTGTGTCTCTTCGCAATGTGTGGGTGTATGTCTTATCTGTGTGTCCTCGGCAGTTAGTGTGTGTATGTGATGTGTGTGTGCTGTGTGTGTGGGTGTGGGAGCTATCCTGTATGGGACCTAACATGTTTTACTGTGAAAATACGTTGTCTCAGTTATAGCAATGTAATAGCAGTAAGCTGGTCATTTGCATAAGAAATAGCACTTCCTTACAAATCCCCCTCTTCACATCTCCTAAGAGACGTGACATGAATTAAAAGCAAGTAAAATTTATAGTCCCCCTCTTCACGTCTCCAAAGAGACGTGACAACTAATCAACAGCCAAATAGCTGCACTCAGCCAAATCTATAGGTTCCTCAATCCCGAGCAACGGATACATTCATTAGCTAAGTAATAAATGGCAAATGCAACTTTCGTATATACGGGCTCACTGTAATGCCACACAGGGCAGAACAGAGAACTGACAAGATGTATGTAAACAGTATTCTTTATACTGTGATAGACATAGTTCCAACCCGTCTGTTGGCCTATCACAGTAGAGGCTGGGCGTGGTTTAAACTTGCTCAGCCTATTGCAGGCGCTCAGGCGGGTCCCCGCCTCTTGGCGCTTCTGTTGATAGATGTAACTTGCTTGTGAAGAACATCCAGGCTCTCATGCTCCATACCGTTATCTCGCACCTGGCTCCTGTTATCTAACAAAAGATCGCTTGTTCTCGCAACACCCCGCTCTGAATGTGCCCCCCTCCCAACTCATTTGAAAAGTTCGTCTTCATGCTACTCTGTATTTTTCCATCATGAGAAAGGCCCATGGCCCTGATACTTTTAACAATGTTTCAAATCAGCTAGGTTGCATAACACATACATACATCCACACAATACAACAGCAGATTATAG
This sequence comes from Oncorhynchus gorbuscha, assembly GCF_021184085.1. Lineage (NCBI taxonomy): Eukaryota > Metazoa > Chordata > Actinopteri > Salmoniformes > Salmonidae > Oncorhynchus > Oncorhynchus gorbuscha. The sequence continues at coordinate 63,129 of NW_025746005.1, read as the reverse complement.
CCATTACCATATATATGAATGAATATTATGTAAAATACAGGATCCAACAATCCCCCTGTTGACACCCGCAAGTGTGTCACTCATTACCCTTATTTCAGCGGTCCCAACATAGTAATGTGTTAATAGCATTTCATGAAAATAACAAAAAGTATATTATTAATAAAACATAATTATTATTATTTTTATTCTTATTATTATTTTTTTACAGAAAAACAGAAAAAAAAAATCATCAAAGAAAAAATAAAAATCAAGTGATATATGCTTATGTCTCCCCCTGTTGACAAAAACAGGATAAGACTTTATTGTTTATTGACATGTAAGATGTAGGATAAAACTTTGGTCATGGAAAACAGAGTAAAGCATTATTATAAAGCATCTGGTCCTCTCAGCTACTCCTATCCTGTACCAGGTGGGCTCCTTGCCACCCAGGGACTCTAAACCTTCACAACAGGGAGAACAAACATACTGGAAAGAAAACCTATCATAAAAATGTATAACAAGGAACTGTGGTGGTGTAAAATTTATTCTACTACCTCACCCACAGCACACCATGTGTCATCCTCAGTCAGTCCCATCCTCCCCTGAAAGCATGATTCAGTATCATCATCTCCAACTGGAGCATCAAGCAAAGGCATCATGCCTGAAGCCTTCACCACATCTGTAACAGACTTCTTAAAACACGGTATGATGCAAGAAGCACATCACATCAATTACAAATAATACAAGAATTAGGGTCAGAAATCCAGTAACCATCATATCAGTGTACTTACCTAACCAGGCTCCCAACTAAGAGAACAGTCAGACTCCTCCACCCCCGCCATGGTCCTCATCTCAGCAGATAGTGCATCAAGCCCATTAAGGGCTTTAGATATACTACCATCTGGACTGGTATTATTAGGAATATACGTGCAACATTGTTTACCGAACATCTTGCAGACGCCCCCCTGACTGGCAAGAAGCATATCCAAAGCAAGTCTATTCTGTCTGGAAACCCTAGATGTGGCCTCAAGCTGTTCAGACATACCAGTGAGTGCATCACGGGAGTAATTCACAAAACGCTGTTGATTATAGTAGATATAATTAATCCATGCAGTCTGTCTAGCATCCACTATGGCTGGACCCATAATAGGTAGTAAGTGCCAGAGTCCATCATTCCTACCCAAGGCCTGAAACTCATGAGGAACCCCCACTGGCACTCCCAACAGGTTAGTGTGTATGTCAACTACATGCTCTGTCCATGGAGCACTACGTCTATGTCTCCCATGGGATGGAAAGTTTTCAGGTCCCCTGGATACAGAACCCAACAGCTGTTCAACAGTAACATCAACAATGGTCAGTGGAATTATCAAACTGGTCAGACCACACGTACCTTGCCATTCTCATCTAAGAATGGGTCTCAAGACTCTTTTGGCACCACACATCCACCACACATCAGCCAGACCACTAGTTTGGTTTAGGCCTGTAACTGGCCAAGTGGAATTAATGGTTATGTTACTACTGCAATCAGCTTCAGGCAATCTCCCATAATCAATGCCATTACCTGTACCCGTGATGCAACTGTAATTGCCCCCATATGCCTCAACACCCCAAGAGGCCCGATGAGGAGGTACTGCAGGAAACACAAGGCTCAAAGAGGAACAGAGGGTTGAATTGGGCTTAACCTGGTAAAAACTTCTCAGAATACACAACCACCCCTCTCCTTCTCCTATAGCAAATGGGTGTGTAGCCAGAACAGGTCTAGCATGACTACAAATAATGCAGTCCTTTCTACTCAGGGTTTTAGCTGTATACCTCATATAGGACAGACACAAATTGTCACTACCATCAAAACCAGTCTCAGTGCCTAATTGATCAATAGCTGAATAGTCTCTAACATTAATTACCTGAATGGTATTTTTAACACAGTGGTGGTAGGTGGCAGGTTCGGTCCAGGGGTGGTAGAGGAGTGTGTCTGGCTCTGGTTCGTCTGGGACCTCTGGTTTTGGCAGCACCTTAATAGAAAACACACCCATCATGTCTGTCCTCGTCCTTTGTAGTCCGAGGGTGTAAGTGCCTGCATCAGAGAGTTTAATAGTTTTGATGGTTAGTAGGATTTCATCACCTTTACAAAGTTCAACAGTGCTCCCAGGTTTTCCCCATATCATGGAAAACCTATCCACCTTTGTGGGATCCCCTATGCTATAAGGATACCCTCTTCTCCAATCCTAGAACTGTCCCAAGTCGGTTATCATGTAATCTCTACTCTAACTTCCTGTCTACCCAGATCTAGGGATCTCTTATGCTTATAATGAACAAAATCCACATCGTCTAAACCATGGGTCAAATTACCACTCTCCGCATACTCAAGTAGGACGTGCTGTATCGGGAATATGTCACCCACGATAAGACAGCTCAGACAAACAGCTTCCATTTGAAGCCCCACCCTTTCCCCAAGAACACATCACTTAGCAAGAGCCAGACACATCTTCACTTCTATGAACAAAAACAGGGGTGACAGGACAGGGAGGGTTACTTCATTCGAGAGATGGCCCCCGGAATTCTGTTAATTCCAGTTCTCCTCTCGAACACTGTTTATTGTTCGACAGGGACAGTGTGTCCTACCCTCCCGCCGTGCGATATGAATCTGGGTAGCTCTTTCAGCTAGCTGTCACCAGGAGTCTTTGGTATGGTCCCCCTTCACCTGTAGTTTACCTGTAATGCATAAAATCCTGGACATACAGGCTTGGTTAACAAACAATTTCTCATATGTTTTATCTGATTATATCTTTAACTTCTATGCCCATTTGTTAGCTACATTTTTTTTTTAAATTATTAGTTTACATTTACATTTACATTTAAGTCATTTAGCAGACGCTCTTATCCAGAGCGACTTACAAATTGGTGCATTCACCTTATGACATCCAGTGGAACAGTCACTTTACAATAGTGCATCTAAAACTTAAGGGGGGGGGGGGGTGAGAGGGATTACTTATCCTATCCTAGGTATTCCTTAAAGAGGTGGGGTTTCAGGTGTCTCCGGAAGGTGGTCCAATAGGCCCCATCCTATCCTAGACCACAATTTACCCATCCCCCTTTTGATACCTGGCTCTGCCCAGGTAACAACCTTACCTACTCTAAATAATGACTTAGGTAAGATTAGTATATTATCCTTCTGTTCTGACATTATCATGTAGGAGCGCCCCTTTCATTTTCCACATGTCCAATTCTCCCTTTTGTCTCCATTCAGTAACTGTTATCTTTGCCTGTCCTGGCTCCCCTTCTAAAACTTCTCCTCTCTGCTCTCCAACCTTCAAAGTCTCTGCAGTGCGGGGGAGGGCTCTTCTGTCTGCTTTTTCCCCTATCTGTCTGTCTGGGAACGTGGAAATCCCCTTAACCCAAACGTTTACTACAAAAACAAAACCTAATAATTATGATAATCCCCTCAAACTCAAATAATTTGTCTCGATGTTTCATGTTTTATTCGTGTTTCTCCAAATTGTCTCCCCAAAATACTTCTTAAATACCCAGCCATTAGACACACACACAACTCTGATAAACGTGCACTGTCCCTTTAACATAAAAACCTCAGCCTGCAATCCCCTCTGCGGGCCTTTCATTGTTCCCCATAATGAAAACAGATTCTAATGTTAATATACCTTAACCTCCTGTTTAATTTCAGTGGTGTTATCTGAACAATCAAACCAAAATCAATAACCGGGAAGTACTTGTGTAAATTAATTAAAAGAACAAAATAAATCTACCTTATTTCTCAGCACTTGGTTAGAACACCACTCCCGTCTTTCATCGACCACACCCGTCGCCCCGTACCTAGTGTATATAATAGAGTTTAACACTTTTTCCAACAGTCATGCACACCCCCTCAATATTCTATGATATAACTTTCATCAGCAAGCCTGCGACTTTTTCAACATTCTCACCGGTACCAGCTCCAACTGAAATACCTAATGTACCACACTCGCTTGGTCCCCGACCTCATTCATACCGATATTAGTCCCCGACTGAATATCAAGCGTATTTCATGCACACGATTTGAGTCTCACAAATCTTCATTTACGCCAGTAAGCTTCAATTTACACCATACACACACAAATCTTCATTCTCCCCAGCAAGCAGACCAGTAGGAGATGCAATGGCCCCGCCTTCTGTCCATTCTCTGTACAGCTTCTCACCCCGTCTCTTCCACTCCATACCCTCTCTGCCTTCATTCAATTCTAGAGTGGACTTCAGCGTTTTCAACACCTTTTCTATTTCCAACTACATTTTATGTACAAAACAATACTGTCAACAACCTATGCCTTTACTAAAACCCAAGTGGTACCCTTTCCCTACGGCTAAATCGGCCCCCAATTAGGTCTAAAGTAAGAACTCAATTATGCACTGTGGGTCCCCTGGGGTATTAAGAAGTCTAGTGTCCCCCGGATTATCACCTTTACTTCAATACCAAATGTACAAAATAAAAAATACAATCACTCCATATAACTAACGTGTCAACCGGATCACGTTTCTAGTACAACTTAATGTCTCATTCAAACTTGGTAGTCAGTGCGACGACTTTACTCCCCGATGTACTTCACACACACCTATGCTTTGTTAGGACCTTAGAGAGACCCTTTCCCAAAGGCTAAATCAGTCTCAAGTCCGAGTAATCAATTTAAATAACCGTCATTCACACTTGGCCCTGCCTAGTACATCACATTCGCATCATATGGCTTTCCATTCGCACTTTGGTGGTCACTTGTTACCCACCATTCATACATGTAGTAAGTGTTCTCTGTTACCACCTACCAGCCAGGCATACTAGTACATCCCATACACAATGCACCATTATGTATGGTTGATCAATAATAAAATTGCAGTTGCCAATGGAGATATTACTTTCTCAATTATTTTCCAATCTCACACATCATAATAGTTTAAATTTAGTAACTTACATCAAACAGGTGTCTCACAAAACTAAATTTGGATAACTCCAATGTGCAGAACTTTAGTTTTTCACAACAGGTGTCTGCTTACCCTTTTTAGTTGACCGGTCAGGATTTGTGAGACACACCGTCCGACGACAGTACTGGCCAATCGGCTGGCACACCAATGTCCAGCGATGTCCTTTTACCAGATCACGTCGGGGTCACCATTTGTCATGTATTGTATGTTTTAGTAAATATATGTGTATATTTTGACCAATTGAAATACATATTCAGACTATCTGAGTATACTTAGCCCGTCACTGGTAAATACCCGTGATGTATTCCTGGAGAATCGTGCTCTGCCTTATCTCAGAGATGCTCCCTCGTTTTGTTGTCCTCTTCACGACTGTCTTGGTGTGCTTGGACCATGTTAGTTTGTTGGTGATGTGGACTCCAAGAAACTTGAAGCTCTCAACCTGCTCCACTACAGCCCCGTCAATGAGCACACTCCCATTCCCAGTCTTCCTTTTCCTGTAGTCCACAATCATCTCCTTTTGTCTTGATCACGTTGCGGGAGAGGTTGTTGTCCTTGCACCACACGGTCAGGTCTCTGATCTCTTCCCTATATGCTTTGTCATCATTGTCGGTGATTAGGCCCACCACTGTTGTGTCATCAGGAAACTTAATGGTGGTATTGGAGTCGTGCCTGGCCGTACAGTCATGAGTGAACAGGGAGTACAGGAGGGGACTGAGTACACACCCCTGAAGGGCTCCCACGTTGAGAATCAGTATGGTAGATGTGTTGTTACCTACCCTTGCCACCTGGGGGTGGCCTGTCAGGAAGTCCAGGATCCATTTGCAGATGGAGGTGTTTAGTCCCAGGGTCCTTAGCTTAGTGATGCGCACTATGGTGTTGAACGCTGAGCTGTAGTCAATGAATAGCATTCTCACGTAGGTGTTCCTTTTGTCCAGGTGAGAAAGGGCAGTGTGGAGTGGAATAGAGATTGCATCATCTGTTGGTGCAGTATACAAATTGGAGTGGGTCTAGGGTTTCTGGGATAATGCTGTTGTGAGCCATGACCAGCCTTTCCAAGCATTTCACTGCTACAGTTCGTGAGTGCTACGGGTCAGTAGTCATTTAGGCAGGTTGCCTTAGTGTTCTTGGGCACAGGGACCATGGTGGTCTGCTTGAAACATGTTGGTATTACAGACTCAGACAGGGAGAGGTTGAAAATATCAGTGAAAACACTTGCCAGTTGGTCAGCGCATGCTTGGAGTACACGTTCTGGTAATCCGTCTGGCCCAGCGGCCTTGTGAATGTTGACCTGTTTAAAGGTCTTACTCACATCAGCTGCGGAGAGCATGGTCACACAGTCGTCTGGAACAGCTGATGCTCTCATGCATGTTTCAGTGTTCCTTGCCTCAACGCGAGCATAGAAGTTATAGGCTCGTGTTACTGGGCAGCTCTCGGCTGTGCTTCCCTTTGTGGTCTGTAATAGTTTGCAAACCCTGCCACATCTGACGAGCGTTGGAGCCGGTGTAGTACGATTCGATCTTTGTCCTGATGATAGTCCTGTATTTGTTGCCAATGCTTAGCTACCTGATCTACTGAAATGAGATCCATGCTTGATTTGGACAGGAGCTTACTGGAGCAGAGTACTTACATTTCTACTGCTTGAGATCATGTTCCTCTTATAGAATATTAGCTCAACAGTATTGTGTAGTTCCTGCCCCTAAATATAAACAGTACAGGCACCCAAAATGAACACAGGCACCTATTTCAGTTCAAGTCGAGCACTGAATTAGATAATTGAACAAGAAATATAATATATGTTTAGGGAATAAAGGGCCTGAACTGTCACAACTAACTTCTGTCTTTTTCTCTTTATTACTACTTGCCGACTCAGATTAAGTCTGAGGCCGGTAACATCAACAGTGAGGACAAACCCAGCCTGCCTCTCTCCTTCCACACTGAGTAGAAACCTACAGTCACTGGGTCCTGATTGTGACAGTGGAGCCCAGTTTACACTGGAGGATCATGGCATCAGTGAAGCTGGAAGACTGCAGTCAAACACTGGAGCTGAATGTCAACATTAAAGATGAAGAAGAGGAGGAGAAGATTAGGACGTCTGTTTCTCATGGTAAGAGCAGGTTCTATCTAACGAAGTTTGTTATTCGTTCCAACTTCCCACTGTGCATGAAAAGTTGGTGTAGAACTGTTTCAATGAGAAAGTAGATGTTATTTCATGCTACGGAGGCTTGTATGGATTGACACCAGTATTGTCAGCATTTGTTTTATTCACTGGGCTATTTGGAGTGCTGGGCTATCTGTATTTTATTTATTTTTTATTTCACCTTTATTTAACCAGGCAGGCCATTTACAACTGCGACCTGGCCAAGATAAAGCAAAGCAGTGCGACACAAACAACAACAACACAGTTACACATGGGATAAACAAACTTATAGTCAATAACACAATAGAAAAGTCTATATACACTGTGTGCAAATGAGGTAAGGCAATAAATAGGCCGTAGTGGGGAAGTAATTACAATTTAGCAATTAAACACTGGAGTGATAGATGTGCAGAAGATGAATGTGCAAGTAACAGTTTGTGGATGATGTACTTGGATGGTGAGCTGCTCTGACAGCTGATGCTTAAAGTTAGTGAGGGAGATGGATGGCACTGTGATAGACTGCATCCAATTTGTCGAGTAGTGTTGGAGGCTATTTTGTAAATCACATCGCCGAAGTCAAGGATCAATAGGATAGTCAGTTTTACGAGGGTATGTTTGGCAGCATGAGTGAAGGATGCTTTGTTGCGAAATAGGAAGCCGATTCTAGATTTAATTTTGGAATGGAGATGTTTAATGTGAGTCTGGAAGGAGAGTTTACAGTCTAGCCAGACACCTAGGTATTTATAGTTGTCCACATATTATAAGTCAGAACCGTCCAGAGTAGTGATGCTGGATGGGCAGCCAGGTGCAGGCAGCGATCGGTTGAAGAGCATACATTTAGTTTTACTTGCATTTAAGAGCAGTTGGAGGCCACGGAAGGAAAGTTCTATGGCATTGAAGCTCGTCTGGAGGTTAGTTAACACAGTGTCCAAAGAAGGGCCAGAGGTATACAGAATGGTGTTGTCTGCATAGAGGTGGATCAGAGACTCAACAGCAGCAAGAGCGACATCATTGATGTATACAGAGAAAAGAGTCGTCCCGAGAATTGAACCCTGTGGCACCCCCCCTCAGCGGGGCTGAGGTGCACCCATGACCAGCTCGGAAACCAGATTGCATAGTGGAGAAGGTACGGTGGGATTCGAAATGGTCGGTGATCTGTTTGTTAACTTGGCTTTCGAAGAACTTAGAAAGGCAGGGTAGGATAGATATAGATCTGTAACAGTTTGGGTCTAGAGTGTCTCCCCCTTTGAAGAGGGGGATGACTGCGGCAGCTTTCCAATCTTTGGGGATCTCAGACGATATGAAAGAGGTTGAACCGGCCAGTAATAGAGGTTGCAACAATTGCGGTGGATGATTTTAGAAAGAAAGGGTCTAGATTGTCTAGCCCAGCTGAATTGTAGGGGTCCAGATTTTGCACCTCTTTCAGAACATCAGCTATCTGGATTTGCGTGAAGGAGAAATGGGGGAGGCTTGGGAAAGTTGCTGTGGGGGGTGCAGGGCTGTTGACCGGGGTAGTGGTTGCCAAGTGTTAGCAGATTTAAAGAAGTGAAGTAGACAAACTGCTTGTGTTTTTAAAAGTTCTATGAGTGAGCGAAAAGCAGCCAACAAGTGCTCAGCATATGTGGGAACTCCTTCAAGAATGTTTTATTCCCCTTTTGTATTGTACAGCCTACTGACATGAATACATACACTACCAGCCTACTGACATGAATACATACACTACCAGCCTACTGACATGAATACATACACTACCAGCCTACTGACATGAATACATACACTACCAGCCTACTGATATGAATACATACACTACCGTTCAAAAGTTTGTGGTCACTTAGAAATGTCCTTGTTTTGAAAGAAAATCACTTTTTTGTCCAATAAAATATACAATCGATAAGAAAACAGTGTAGACATGGTTAATGTTGCAAATGACTATTGTGGCTGGAAAGTGCTTTAAAAAAAAGTTTTTATATTGAATATCTACATAGGTGTACAGAGGCCCATAATCATCACTCCTGTGTTCCAATGTAATGTTGTGTTAGGTAATCCAAGTGTATCATTTAGAAAAAGTGTTTTATAATGATCAATTAGCCTTTTTAAAATGATAAACTTGGATTAGCTAACACAACGTGCTATTGGAACACAGGAGTGATGGTTGCTGATAATGGGCCTCTGTACGCTTATGTAGATATTCCATTAAAAAAAATCAGCCGTTTCCAGCCACGATAGTCATTTACAACATTAACAATGTTTACACTATTGATCAATTTGATATTTTATTTGACAAAAAAAGTTTTTCTTTCAAAACGAGGACATTGTATAAGTGATAGAGTGCCAAGACTGTTGGAAAAGTATTCCTGGTCAAGCTGGTTGAGAGAGTGCCAAGACTGTGCCAAGCTGTCAAGGCAAGGGGTGAATACTTTGAACAATCTAAAATACAAGCTATTTTGATTAAACACTTGTTTGGGAGGGGGGTTACTACATGATTCCATATGTGTAATACCTATTGTAATCCTATAGTTTCTCACTGTGAGAGAACAATGCAGAGGAAAGGGAGCGTTCTAGAATGTTAGTCTCTCTTTACTGATCAGTGTGCACCTTGTCAGTTTTTTTGCTGTGTTTTGTTTTTGCTCGCGTCCATAGACACATCCCAGCTCTACTGGTAGTATGTTAGCCCAGCTAGCATGGACACTGGGCTGCATCAGACTCACAACTGTCAGAGCTACTGCCTCCTTATCCGGCAAAACACCAAACAACAGACAGGGATGTGCCTTTCCTCAGCCACAGTGTGTTTTGATGTTTCACTATTATATAGAAAATAGTACAAATGAAGAAAAACCCTTGAATGAGTAGGTGTGTCCACACTTTTGACTGGTACTGTATATATTAGACCAACTGACTGGTTCTTCTGATGTTCACACAGGAGATCATGTTGAGACATTCTCTACATCCTGAGAGCAACAGCAGGAAGATCACAGAGCTAAGAGGTCTCATCACTGCCCACATTGTGAGGAGATTTTCCCAGTTCTATCAAAGCTAAAAATACATCTGATAAATGTATCAGATATTGATGACGTGTTGATCAGTTTTCACCATTAGTTTTTGAATGAAGGAGTCATTCAATGTGTTTTGATGGGATATAGTAGTAAAGGCCAAATTCAATATATATATTTTTATACCTAATGTCCTAAAATTCCAAATCAATTATCTAAACAATCCATGGTATGACCTTAAAACAATTCCATATGTTAGCATTATATTGTAATGTAATGACCCAGTTAGTATTGGGGGAATGGAACCAGAGAGGAAGCTTGTGTTACCTTTCTCACATCACTACAGTATTCATTTCAACAGAACTTTTCCACGCCCCTTTGTTAGAGCTCAATATATACCCAGGACTATAATGAGGGTCAGACTGTTAAAATGCTTAGTTGATTATATAAATAGTATTGTAGAACTCTGGTATTGATGACCCATTTCAAGGGGAGTCATTGATATGAATGTTCAGAGTGAAAGAACTGTGACCTCACATGTAATGTCCCACATCTACCAGAACCTTTCCTATTGGGTTAGTAAGCACCACAGAATTTTAGGAAGCCATTGTTCATACACACAGTAACAATGGGAGGGGGTGTGGCCTGCACAGAAGAGGACCATGAGGTTGATCTCAGACAGAGTTGACAGATTAACAGTGAGGACAAACACAGCCTGCCTCTCTCCTTTCACACTGCCTTCAAAACAGATTCTAAACCTACAGTCACTGGGTCCTGATTGACAGTGGAGACTTGTTGCACTGCAGGATCTAGAGATGGCATCACTGGACAGGTCTCCATTGGGCCAAGTCTACAACAAAAACATTTAGCAAAACAAACATTGCAATGTGATGGAAACAGGAGACATTTAGTAAAGATACACAAATGCTTTATCTGTTCGAACAGCGGCAGGAATTAAGGAAGACATCCTCTTCTACAAACTACTGGAAACCAGGACAACAGGATATATTTTTAAAGTACTGGCCAGCTTTGTGACAAAATTTTCGCAATCATTGTCTTAGCTGTGTGCTTAGGGTCATTGTGTGAGGCCCTGAGCACTCTGGAGCAGGTTGAAGAACCACAGTGCAATACTGTGAAGGTGTAAGAAAGGCACTGCTAAGATCAGAGATTCATCTCCTGAGTACACACCTAGTCCCCTGAATACAAACCAAGTAATCTTACATACAGGACTTCAAGTTGTAAAATAGTGAACTACTCTTTAATGGAGCGGTAGAATCTATGAAAGGGAAGTTTTGACAACAACAACAAAAAAACGTCCTCGTCGTATTTTGTTCATTAGTCCACTGTTAATACAATGCCAAAAAGGTTGCATGTTCGCAGTCAAGTTTTCAATATAAAGCACTTTCAGTACAGAGAAAAAAGTGGGATGCTTATGCAAATATGCAAACAAATGAGCTAAATGATAATTGCATATAATTTGCATTATCACACCTTTTGGTATGTACTACATTGTTTTCCCATCCTGGTCCTGGGGATCCATGAGCTTGTTTGGTTTTTGCCCCTAACACTCACACACTGGATTCAACTAAACAACTCAAGCCTTTGAATTGAATAAGGTATGAGAGTGCGAGGGCAAAAACACACATGTACACCCCTTTGGGACCAGGATTGGGGAACACGGCTGTACTGAAAGTCCTCCATCTTCAGAACTTCACTGTTGAAGTGCACATTATTTGGATTGTATACAGGGTGAAGAAACCAAGGTGGACGTTTGCAATTTGATTGAACTATCCCTTTAATTAGGGTTCCTTTGGAGTTATATTTAGTTAGAGATGGATTTGCTCTAAGCATGTGCTATAAATATTCATTTATTTAATAAAGAAAACTGCTTTTGTCATCTCTTAAAAAGGCTAGGTGAACCTAACGATTGTGCTCTCATACTCCCTTAAAAGACCTTTGCATGAAAAACGAGAACAAGTGTCAGTAGCACTGTTTGTCCATTTTGACACGCCATAGAACCCTTTCTCTGTTTACAAATAATAAAATAAAATGGTATTTTAAGGCTTGTATGAATGTCCTACTTCATATGTTTGTGTCATCATCACAAATCAACTGCATTATACTTTTAAAAAAAACAACACTTTAACCAGTAAAATGGCTTTTGCTCTAGCCTATATCAATGAACGAAGGCGTTCTGTGATCTTAGCGACTGTTCAAGCTAGAATCAAAACATTGTAAGCGTATATAAACTCAAAGATATTTTGTTTGGAAGTAATAAAAACGTACATCTAGACGACTGCTACCAAGAGTCCCACACATCTGTGAGTGACGTCAGTTTATTGAGTACTGAAAAAGGGTCTATCGCCACTTCCTCAAAATAGATAACTCAAATCTGTCATTAATGTTGAGTGCTGTTGACCAATCACAAATGAACGGGCTTAAACTTCGGCTACCGTCTTGCCTCCAAGAAAAAATGTGTGTGCACAAACAGCCGAAAAAACCCTTACACAAAGCCCAAAACGAAAACTTCACAAAATGTCGTCATAATATATGCACAAACTCTTCCGGCTGTTTTTAAAGAGTTTATTTCATTGAATTATACACAAGAGAGAAAACATGTATGTACAAACATATTTTTTCATTACATTCTTGTCATTTAGCAGATGTTCTTATCCAGAGCGACTTACAGGACAAATAAGGGTTAATTGTCTTGACAGATTTTTCACCTAGTCGGTTCGGGATTCAAACCAGCGACCTTTCAGTTACTGGCCCAACACTCTTAACCGCTAGGCTACCTGCCGCCAGATCAATCAACTTCAACATAGTTATTAAAATACATTCATCATCAATGACTACAATAATGAATCAAGTATTAAAATACAATTTAATAAACAGTTGATTAATTCCCTGTTTATCATTAAACAAAAGCTTAGTAATAAAATAATACACCGAAAATAATGCTGAGAACTGATCACGCCATCTTTATCTGATATACACTGAGTGCACAAACATTAGGAACACTTTCCTAATATTGAGTTCCCCCCCTTGTCCTCAGAAAAGCCTCAATTCATCGGGGCATAGACTCTACAAGGTGTTGAAGGTGTTCCACAGGGATGCTGGCCCATGTTGACTCCAATGCTTCCCACAATTGTGTCAAGTTGGCTGGGAGTGGATCTCTACTCTGAATAGCTCCTTCCATCTCCTCCCACAGATGCACAATTGGATTGAGATCTGGTGACTCGTCAGGCCACTGCAGTAAACTGAATTCACTGTCATGTTCTTGGAACCATTCCTGGACAAGCCTTGTGGCATAATCCTGCTGAAGAAATCTATTTGCAGATGGATAAACTGCTGCCATGAAGGGAGGCACCTGATTGGCAATGATGTTTAGATATCCTGTGGCATTCAAACATTGCTCAACTTTAATCAAGGGGCCCAATGTGTGTCCTGAAAACACACCCCAACACCCCACACCCCAACCATCACACCACCAGCCTGCATTGCTGACACACGGTATGGATGCATGCAGTGGTGTAAAGTACTTAAGTAACTGTACTTTACTATTTATATTGTTGACAACTTTTACTTCACTACATTCCTAAAGAAAATCATTTTATTTTTACTCCATACATTGTCCCTGACACCCAAAAGTACTCATTACATTTTTATGATTAGCATGACAGAAAATGGTCAAATTCACACACTTATCAAGATAACATCCCTGGTCATCCCTACTGCTTCTGATCTGGCAGACTCACTAAACACAAATGCTTAGTTTGTAAATTATGTCGGAGTGTTGGAGTGAGCCCCTGGCTGTCTGTAATATTTTTTAAAACAAGACAATTGTTCCATTTGGTTTGCTTAATTTAAGGAATTTGAAATTATTAATACTTTTACTTTTGATACTTAAGTATATTTACAACCAAATACTTTTACTGAGGTAGTATTTTACTGGGTGACTCACTTTGACTTGAGTAATTTTCTATTAAGGTTTCATTACTTTCACTCAGTCTGACAGTTAGGTACTTTTTCCACCACTGGATGTATGTCCTCGTGGTTTCCTCCCCCAGTCCTCCCATCAGCATGAAACAGCAGGAACAGGGATTCATCAGACCAGGCAATAGGTTTCCAATTTTCTAGTGTCCAGTGTTTTCATTCCTTGGCCCACTGCAACGGCAGTTTTGTTTGTTTGTTGAAAGCTAATGGAGATCCATAACAAATACACAACAACTAAATCATTAAGGGTCATAACTTTCACCTGGGTTCAGCTGGTCATGGAAAGAGCAGGTGTCCTTAATGTTTTGTACACTCAGTGTAGGTTGTGTCTACCAGCTCATTCTCACAGAAAACTGTAGAGGGAAGCAGTACCACCCAGTTAACCATCAGACTCCATTGTGAGAAGCCTCACAGAGGATATTCAACCCTCAGGGCAAATCCAAGGTCATGTCAATATCTTTACAGTAGAAGCTAACAAAACACTCCAAAACTGACAAGGTGCTCACTGATCAGTAAAGTAAAGAGAGGCTAACATTCTATAATGCTCCCTCTCCTCTGCATTGTTCTCTCACAGTGAGAAACAATAGGATTACAATAGTGTTCTACGCTTTCTTCATTTGATCCAGTTCAACGTTGCCAATTATTTTATGAGATGAGAATTAAGTGGAGTGTCAAATCTTAGCTGGTCTGAGAGAGCTGATGAGGCTTCTCTCCTTTATGTACACATTGGTGTCTTTTTAAATGGCCCAATCTGTAGAATCTCTTCTCACAGTCAGTGCAGTGATGAGGCTTTTCTCCTGTGTGTATTCGTTCATGTCGTTTTAAGTTGCACAGTAGAGAGAAACTCGCTGCACAGTCAGAGCAGGAGTAAGGCTTCACCCCTGTGTGTATACTTTCATGTCGTTTTAAGTGACACAGCAGAGAGAAACTTGCCGCACAGTTAGAGCAGATGTAAGGCTTCTCTCCTGTGTGTGTTCTCTGATGAACTTTTAGCCTAGTTGATGTGGTGAAGCATTTTACACAATAAGAGCAGGAGTAAGGCTTCTCTCCTGTGTGTGTTCTCTTATGAACTTTTAGCTCAGTTGATGTTATGAAGCATTTTCCACAGTCAGAGCAGGAGTAAGGCTTCTCTCCTGTATGTATATGTTTATGTGTTTTTAAGTGGCCCAGTCGAGAGAAACTCTTTCCACAGTCAGAGCAGGAGTAAGGCTTCTCTCCTGTATGTATATGTTGGTGTCTTTTTAAGTGGCCCAGTAGAGAATAACTGTTTCCACAATCAGAGCAGGAATAAGGCTTCTCTCCTGTGTGTATACGTTCATGTCGTTTTAAGTTGCACAGAAGAGAGAAACTCGCCGCACAGTCAGAGCAGGAGTAAAGCTTCTCTCCTGTGTGTATACGTTCATGTCGTTTTAAGTTGCACAGTAGAGAGAAACTCGCCGCACAGTCAGAGCAGGAATAAGGCTTCTCTCCTGTGTGTGTTCTCTGGTGAACTTTTAGTCTAGCTGATGTTGTGAAGCATTTTACACAGTCAGAGCAGGAGAACAGCTTCTCTCCTGTGTGCACTCTCTGATGAACTGTCAGAGGCTTGGATGTTGTGAAATTCTTCCCACCGTCAGTATAGGAATACCGATTCTCTCCTGTGTGTATTTTTAGGTGTACTTTTAGCTTTGATAGAAATGGGAAAATCTCCTCACAATGTGGGCAGTGGTGAGACCTCTTAGCTCTGTGATCTTTCTGCTGTTGCTCTCTGGATGTAGAGGATGTCTCAACATGGTCTCCTGTGTGAACAACATCAGAAAAAACAGCCAGTTGGTGTGATATACATGTCAATCAAATGTATTTTATGAAGCCCTTTTTACATCAGCAGTTGTCACAAAGTGTTCTACAGAAACCCAGCTTATCTGCAAGCAATGCAGATGTAGCAGCAAAGTGGCCACGGAAAACTCCACAGCAAGAAGGAACCAAGGAGGAAACAGAGAGGAACCAGGCTCAAACGGGTGGCCAGTCCTCTTCTGGCCGTACCGGGTGACATATGTATTTATATCAGTAGGCTGTACAATACAGGGGAATAAAACTATTATAAAAGTGGGTAAGAGTCGTGAAAATTTGTGTCCTTCTGTAGCTCAGTTGGTAGAGCATGGCGCTTGTAACGCCAGGGTAGTGGGTTCGATTCCCGGGACCACCCATACGTAGAATGTATGCACACATGACTGTAAGTCGCTTTGGATAAAAGCGTCTGCTAAATGGCATATATTATTATTAAAAATTCTCCTCCCCTCATCCTCACAAGGGTTAGTAACCAGGCTGTATCACATCCGACCGTGATTAGGAGTCCCATAGGGTGACGATCAATTGGACCAGCATCGTCCGGGTTTGGCATGGGGTAGGCCGTCAATGTAAATAATAATTTGTTCTTAACTGACTGATAACTGATATTTTTATTTTGTTTTTTTAAATACTAATTTTGTAGAACTTTAAAATACTGGCAGCGTGTCTACTTCACTTCTTTATTCTACTCTCTGATTACTCCAGACAGCTCAGTGAATTAAACACATGCTGGCAATACTGGTATGCAAGTCTGAGTAGCATGAAATAACATCTACCTTCTCATTGAAACAGTTCATCATGAAACAGTTCTACTGCAACTTTTCATACACAGTGGGAAGTTGGAATGAACAACACATTTAGATAGAACCTGCTCTTACCATGAGAAACAGATTTCCCAATCTTCTCCTCCTCTTCTTCATCTTTAATATTGACATTCAGCTCCAGTGTTTGACTGCAGTCTTCCAGCTTCACTGATGCCATCTCTGGATCCTGCAGAGCAAACTGGGCCCCACTGTCACAATCAGGACCCAGTGACTGTAGGTTTGGACTCACTGTGGAAGGATAGAAGCAGGCTGGGTTTGTCCTCATCTGCTCATCATCATCTACTCATCTATCACTCCAGTGTTCATCTGCTAAATTGTAATCACTTTGCTACTATGGCCTATTTATTGCCATACCTCCTCATGCCATTTGCACACACTGTATATTGACTTTGTTTTCTATTGTGTTATTGACTGTGTTGCTTCTGTCACACTGCTATGCTTTATTTTGGCCAGGTCGCAGTTGTAAACGAGAACTTGTTCTCAACTAGCCTACCTGGTTAAATAAAGGTGTTCTCAACTAGCCTACCTGGTTAAATAAAGGTGTTCTCAACTAGCCTACCTGGTTAAATAAAGGTGTTCTCAACTAGCCTACCTGGTTAAATAAAGGTGTTCTCAACTAGCCTACCTGGTTAAATAAAGGTGTTCTCAACTAGCCTACCTGGTTAAATAAAGGTGTTCTCAACTAGCCTACCTGGTTAAATAAAGGTGTTCTCAACTAGCCTACCTGGTTAAATAAAGGTGTTCTCAACTAGCCTACCTGGTTAAATAAAGGTGTTCTCAACTAGCCTACCTGGTTAAATAAAGGTGTTCTCAACTAGCCTACCTGGTTAAATAAAGGTGTTCTCAACTAGCCTACCTGGTTAAATAAAGGTGTTCTCAACTAGCCTACCTGGTTAAATAAAGGTGTTCTCAACTAGCCTACCTGGTTAAATAAAGGTGTTCTCAACTAGCCTACCTGGTTAAATAAAGGTGTTCTCAACTAGCCTACCTGGTTAAATAAAGGTGTTCTCAACTAGCCTACCTGGTTAAATAAAGGTGTTCTCAACTAGCCTACCTGGTTAAATAAAGGTGTTCTCAACTAGCCTACCTGGTTAAATAAAGGTGTTCTCAACTAGCCTACCTGGTTAAATAAAGGTGTTCTCAACTAGCCTATCTGGTTAAATAAAGGTGAAATAAAAATTAAACAAATTGATGGATTAGAGACCAGGTTGTTTCTATTGATCTCAGATTCCCAGTTTATCCGTGTCAAAGTAGTCTGTCATCTTGGTCATTTGTGAGGTATTAAAAATGATTCTGCGAACGTCCCCAGTCATCTAAAATGATGTAGAACTGCATGAAATCTGTTTATAAAAGGCCACATTTTTCCTGGACTCCAGGCTACAATAAATGTACTTCATGTGTGTAACTTCTGTAAGCGGCCCAACACCACTGCTCCCTAGTGGTACAGCGGTCTAAGGCACCGCATCTCAGTGCAAGAGGCATCACAACAGTCTCTGGTTCGAATCCAGTCTGTATCACATCTGCCCGTGATTGGCAGTCCCATAGGGCGGAGCACAATTGGCCCAGCATCGTCCGGGTTTGGTACGGGTAGGCCATCACTGTAAATAAGAATTTGTTCTTAACTGACTTGCCTAGTTAAATAAAATAAAACATTTATAATATGCCAGTATGCTAAAGCCATGATAATGCATGCAATGCTTTAGTTTCAAATGTATTTTATTTCATGTGTTCTGGTACCTCAGAGCCCCCCAGGTCAACCCCCCTCTTAGGCTCCCTTTTGGTTCCAGCACCTCCCAATTTACACATTAAGCACTGGAGAAATTGGTAGCTGCCGCTGCCTCCTCCAGACCTCTGGTAGTCTCTATGGGGGTGCCACAGGGTTCAATTCTTGGACCGACTCTCTTCTCTGTATACATCAATGAGGTCGCTCTTGCTGCTGGTGAGTCCCTGATCCACCTCTACGCAGACGACACCATTCTGTATACTTCCGGCCCTTCTTTGGACACTGTGTTAACAACCCTCCAGGCAAGCTTCAATGCCATACAACTCTCCTTCCGTGGCCTCCAACTGCTCTTAAATACAAGTAAAACTAAATCCATGCTCTTCAACCGATCGCTACCTGCACCTACCCGCCTGTCCAACATCACTACTCTGGACGGCTCTGACTTAGAATACGTGGACAACTACAAATACTTAGGTGTCTGGTTAGACTGTAAACTCTCCTTCCAGACCCATATCAAACATCTCCAATCCAAAGTTAAATCTAGAATTGGCTTCCTATTTCGCAACAAAGCATCCTTCACTCATGCTGCCAAACATACCCTTGTAAAACTGACCATCCTACCAATCCTCGACTTTGGCGATGTCATTTACAAAATAGCCTCCAATACCCTACTCAACAAATTGGATGCAGTCTATCACAGTGCAATCCGTTTTGTCACCAAAGCCCCATATACTACCCACCATTGCGACATGTACGCTCTCGTTGGCTGGCCCTCGCTTCATACTCGTCGCCAAACCCACTGGCTCCATGTCATCTACAAGACCCTGCTAGGTAAAGTCCCCCCTTATCTCAGCTCGCTGGTCACCATAGCATCTCCCACCTGTAGCACACGCTCCAGCAGGTATATCTCTCTGGTCACCCCCAAAACCAATTCTTTCTTTGGCCGCCTCTCCTTCCAGTTCTCTGCTGCCAGTGACTGGAACGAACTGCAAAAATCTCTGAAACTGGAAACACTTATCTCCCTCACTAGCTTTAAGCACCAACTGTCAGAGCATCTTACAGATTACTGCACCTGTACATAGCCCACCTATAATTTAGCCCAAACAACTACCTCTTTCCCAACTGTATTTAATTAATTTATTTATTTTGCTCCTTTGCACCCCATTATTTTTATGTCTACTTTGCACATTCTTCCATTGCAAAACTACCATTCCAGTGTTTTACTTGCTATATTGTATTTACTTTGCCACCATGGCCTTTTTTGCCTTTACCTCCCTTCTCACCTCATTTGCTCACATTGTATATAGACTTGTTTATACTGTATTATTGACTGTATGTTTGTTTTACTCCATGTGTAACTCTGTGTCGTTGTATCTGTCGAACTGCTTTGCTTTATCTTGGCCAGGTCGCAATTGTAAATGAGAACTTGTTCTCAACTTGCCTACCTGGTTAAATAAAGGTGAAATAAATAAAAAAATAAACCTTTCTCCTTTACATAGAATTCGTGAGGATGTTGATTTTGGCCTTTGGAATAGACCACAACACCTGAACAGGATCGATACATCTGAACATCACACCTGCTAGACAGGAATGTCAGTGTTTTGCCATAACCAGCGAAGAGCCCGGATCTCAATCCCATTGAGCACATCTGGGACCTGTTGAATCGGAGGGTGAGAGATAGGACCATTCCCCCAGGAAATGTCCGGGATCTTGCAGGTGCCTTGGTGGAAGAGTGGGGTAACATCTCACAGCAAGAACTGGCAAATCTGATACAGTCCACGAGGAGGAGATGCACTGTAGTACCTAATGCAGCTGGTGGCCACACCAGATACTCACTGTTACTTTTGATTTTGACCCCCCCTTTGTTCAGAGACACATTATTCCATTTCTGTTTGTCACATATCTGTGGAACTTAAGTTTTTGTCTCAGTTGTTGAATCTTATGTTCATACAAATATTTACACATGAAGTTTGCTGAAAATAAACACAGTTGACAGTAAGAGGACGTTTCTTTTTTTGCCAAGTTTATTTTTACCTTGTCAGCTCAAGGATTCGATCCAGCAACCTTTCGATTACTGGCCCATCTCTCCAACCACTAGGCTACCTGTACGTAATTCATATCAGAAGGCTGCGCAATAAAAAAGGGGAATAAAACTAATCTAAAATCTCATAAGTCAAAATGATGAGCCATATAATCCTCCACTCACTATCACAGACTCATTTCATAGAACTTTAAAACACTGGCAGTATGTCTACTCCACTTCTTCAGTCTACACTCTGATCACTCCAGATAGACCAGTTAATAAAACAAATGCTGACAATACTGGTGTCAAACCATGCAAGTCTGAGTACCATGAAATAACATCTACCTTCTCATTGAAACAGTTCATCATGAAACAGTTCTACAGAAACTTTTCATACACAGTGGAAAGTTGTAACGAACAAAAATATTAGATAGAACATGCTTTTACCATGATTAACAGATGTCCCAATCTCCTCCTCCTCTTCTTCATCTTTAATGTTGACATTCAGCTCCAGTGTTTGACTGCAGTCTTCCAGCTTCACTGATGCCATCTCTGGATCCTGCAGAGCAAACTGGGCTCCACTGTCACAATCTGGACCCAGTGACTGTAGGTTTGGACTCAGTGTTGATGTTACTGGCCTCATACCTGAGTCAGCAAGTAGTATAAGAGAAGCAGACAAAAAAGTTATTTTGTTGACAGAACTGACACTTTCTTTATTCTCTGTTAAATATATTATATTTTTTCCTTGTTCAATTATCTAATTCAATTCACTTAGACTGAAATAGTTGCCAATGCTCATTTTGGGTGCCGGTACTGTTTATATTTACAGTAGGGAGAACAAGTATTTGATACACTGCCGATTATGCAGGTTTTCCTACTTACAAAGCATGTAGAGATCTGTCATTTTTTTAATCATAGGTACACTTCAACTGTGAGAGACGGAATCTAAAACAAAAATCCAGAAAATCACATTGTATGATTTTTAAGTAATTAATTTGCATTTATTGCATGACATAAGTATTTGATACATCAGAAAAGCAGAACTTAATATTTGGTACAGAAACATTTGTTTGCAATTAGAGAGATCATACGTTTCCTGTAGTTCTTGACCAGGTTTGCACACAGTGCAGCAGGGATTTTGGCCCACTCCTCCATACAGACCTTCTCCAGATCCTTCAGGTTTCGGGGCTGTCGCTGGGCAATACGGACTTTCAGCTCCCTCCAAAGATTGTCTATTGGGTTCAGGTCTGGAGACTGGCTAGGCCACTCCAGGACCTTGAGATGCTTCTTACGGAGCCACTCCTTAGTTGCCCTGGTTGTGTGTTTCGGGTCGTTGTCATGCTGGAAGACCCAGCCACGACCCATCTTCAATGCTCTTACTGAGGGAAGGAGGTTGTTGGCCAAGATCTCGCGATACATGGCCCCATCCATCCTCCAATCAATACGGTGCAGTCGTCTTGACCCCCTTTGCAGAAAAGTATCCATCCCAGCCCTGTGCAGGTCTACAATTTAATCCCTAATGTCCTTACACAGCTCTCTGGTCTTGGCCATTGTGGAGAGGTTGGAGTCTGTTTGATTTGAGTATGTGGACAGGTGTCTTATACAGGTAACGAGTTCAAACAGGTGCAGTTAATACAGGTAATGAGTGGAGAACAGGAGGGCTTCTTAAAGAAAAACTAACAGGTCTCTTGTGAGAGCCGGAATTCTTACTGGTTGGTAGGTGATCAAATACTTATGTCATGCAATAAAATGCAAATTATTACTTAAAAATCATACAATGTGATTTTCTGGATTTTTGTTTTAGATTCCGTCTCTCACAGTTGAAGTGTACCTATGATAAAAATTACAGACCTCTACATGCTTTGCAAGTAGGAAAACCTGCAAATCGGCAGTGTATCAAATACTTGTTCTCCCCACTGTAGGTGCAGGAGCTCCACAATACTTTTGAGCTAAAACTTAACCTGTAGTAGATAAATGCATAAATGCCTCAAAAACCATTTAGTACAAGGTTACGGTTTGTTTTAGGCAACACTGTGATATTTTCGTTAATAACCTTTATTCACTGTTTTACTTCAAAAAACAATTGTATTTCCTGTTCACACCATAGTAACGTTTATAGATGAACACAAACTGAATGTGGCAATATTATTACACATGTAGAAAACACAATCATTACATTTGGTTTCAAAGCAGTAGTGCAACCGTAAAATTGACTCTCTGCTGCATCCACACTGTCTGCACTGAAGTCCGTTGACGCAGACCGAGTGGGAGCCGCCATTTTACCAGCTTGTGAATTTTTCCTTTCGTGGAGATCTACGGACAATTCCTTCGACCTCATGGCTTGGTTTTTGCTCTGAAACGCACTGTCAAATGTGGAACCTTATATAGCCAGGTGTGTGCATTTCCAAATCATGTCCAATCAATTGAATTTACCACAGGTTGACAACAATCAAGTTGAAGAAATATCTCAAGGATGATCAATGGAAACAAGATGCTCAATGTCGAGTCTCATAGCAAAGGGTCTGAATACTTATGTAAATAAGGCATTTGTTTTACGTTTTTTCATAAATGTTTAAACATTTCTAAAACCATGCGTTTGCTTTGTCATTATGGGGTATTGTGGGTAGATTGATGAGGAACGTTTTTCATTTAATCCATTTTAGAATAAGGCTGTAACGTAACAAAATGTGGAAAAAGTCAAGGGGTCTGAATACTTTCCGAATGCACTGTATGCATACATATGAGTAGGCTGGTACTGTATGTATTTATATCAGTAGGCTGGTACTGTATGTATTTATATCAGTAGACTGGTACTGTATGTATTTATATCAGTAGGCTGGTACTGTATGTATTTATATCAGTAGGCTGGTACTGTATGTATTCATATCAGTTGGCTGTGCAATACAAAAGGGGAATAAAACTATTCTAAAACTATCTCATAAGTCATGAAAATGATGAGCCATATCATCCTCCACTCACTATCACAAGGGTTAGAAACTACACAGACTCCCTTCATAGAACTTTAAAACACTGGCAGTTTGTCTACTTCACTTCTTTAGTCTCCTCTCTGATCACTCCAGATCGCCCAGTGAATAAAACAAATGCTGGCAATACTGGTGTCAAACCATGCAAGTGTCAGTAGCATGAAATAACATCTACCTTCTCATTGAAACAGTTCATCATGAAATCCTGCCCTGCCTTTCTAAAGTCTTTGAAAGCCAAGTTACCTTCTCTGCTATGCAATCTGGTTTCTGAGTTGGTCATGGGTGCACCTCAGCCACGCTCAAAGTCCTGAACGATATCATAACCGCCATCGATAACAGACAGTACTGTGCAGCCATCTTCATCGATCTGGCCAAGGTTTTCGACTGTCAATCACCGTATTCTTATTGGCAGACTCAACAGCCTTGGTTTCTCAAATGACTGCCTTGCCTGGTTCACCAACTACTTCTCAGATAGAGTTCAGTGTGTCAAATTGGAGGGCCTGTTGTCTGGACCTCTGGCAGTCTCTATGAGGGTGCCACAGGGTTCAATTCTCGGGCCGACTCTTTTCTCTATATATATCAATGATGCAGCTCTTGCTGCTGGTGATTCTCTAATCCACCTCTACGCAGACAACACCATTCTGTATACTTTGGACACTGTGTTAACAAACCTCCAGACAAGCTTCAATGGCATACAACACTCCTTCCAAGGCCTCCAACTGCTCTTAAATGCTAGTAAAACTAAATGCATGCTCTTCAACCGATTGCTGACCGCACCCGCCCGCCCGACTAGCATCACTACTCTATACCTACAAATAGCTAGGTGTCTGGTTAGACTGTAAACTCTCCTTCCAGACTCACATTAAGCATCTCCAAACCAAAATTAAATCTAGAATCAGCTTCCTATTTCGCAACAAAGCCTCCTTCATTCATGCTGCCGAACATACCCTCGTAAAACGGACTATCCTACCGATCCTTGACTTCGGCGATGTAATTTACAAAATAGCCTCCAACACTCTACTCAGCAAATTGGATGTAGTCTATCACAGTCTCGTCTGTTTTGTCACCAAAGCCCCATATACTACCCACCACTGCGACCTGTACGCTCTTGTTGGCTGGGCCCTTGCTTCATATTGGTCACAAAACCCACTGACTCCAGGTCATCAATACTTCTTTGCTAGGTAAAGCCCCGCCTTATCTCAGCTCACTGGTCACCATAGCAACACCCACCCGTAGCAAGCAATCCAGCAGGTATATTTCACTGGTCATCCCCAAAGCCAAGTCCTCATTTGGCCACATGTTCTTCCAGTTCTCTGCTGCCAATGACTGGAACAAATTGCAAAAATCACTTTAGCTGGAGACATATCTCCCTCACTAACTTTAAGCATCTGTCAGCTGTCAGAGCAGCTTACCGATCACTGCAACTGTACACAGCCCATCTGTAAATAGCCCACCCAACTACCTCATTCCCATATTGTTATCTATTTTTCCTATTTTGCTCCCCAGTATCTCTACTTGCACATCTACCACTCCAGTGTTAATGCTAAGTTGTAATTATTTCACCACTACGGCCTATTTATTGCCTTACCTCCCTAATCTTACTACATTTGCACACACAGCATATAGACTGTTCTATTGTGTTATTGACTGTACGTTTGTTTATCCCATGTGTAACTCTGTGTATGTGTCGCACTGCTTTGCTTTATCTTGGCCAGGTCGCAGTTGTAAATGAGAACTTGTTCTCACCTGGACAACCTGGTTAAATAGAGGTGAAATAAAATTAAACAGTTCTACAGCAACTTTTCCTGCACAGTGGGAAGTTGGAATGAAAAACACCAACTTAGTTAGACAGAACCTGCTCTTACCATGAGAAACAGATATTCCAATCTCCTCCTCCTCTTCTTCATCTTTAATGTTGACATTCAGCTCCAGTGTTTGACTGCAGTCTTCCAGCTTCACTGATGCCATCTCTGGATCCTGCAGTGCAAACTGGGCTCCACTGTCACAATCTGGACCCAGTGACTGTAGGTTTGGACTCGGTGTGGAAGGAGAGAGGCAGGCTGGGTTTGTCCTCACTGTTGATGTTACCGGCCTCAGACTTAATCTGAGTCAGCTAGTAGTAATAAAGAGAAACGGACACAAAAGTTAGTGCCAGAACTGTCAAGACTTACTTTATTCTCTAAAAATATGGTTTATTTTAGGTGCAGGAGCTACACAATACTGTTGAGCTAATATTCTATAAGAGGAACATGAGCTCAAACAGTAGAAATTTGAGGTGCTGGTACTCAGCTCCGGTGAGCTCCTGTCCAAGTCTAGCACTGATCTCATTTCAATAGATCTGGAAGCTAAGCATTGACAAAACATTAATTAATTCACACTATAGACAATGTATACACTTGAAATTAGGCTACACAACTTAAATTAACTTAATCTATAGTAGATTTCCTGAATTCACATAAATGCCTCAAAAGCCATTTAGTACAAGGTTGCAGTATGTTGAAGGCAGCACTATGTACTATTTTCCTGAATAACATTGTCTTCACTGTATTATTCATATCAAAAACCAATAGTATTTCCGTTCACACCATAGTAACATTTATAGATAGACAGATAAAACTGAATATATCTGAATATTAGTATATATGTAGAAAACTGATAATCATTACATTCAGCTCCAAAACAGTAGTGCAACCGTAAAATGGTCCATCTCTGCTGCACTGAAGTGCGTTGATGCAGACCGAGGGGGAACCGCCATTTTACCATTTCGTGAATTTTACACAAAACCAAAAACGACATATAAAACGAACCCAGAAATCTCAAATAAATTGATCCTTAATGAAATGACCTTGACAAAATTATATACATCCACTCAGACTAACCCAAAGTCACTATGTGATTTGTAAAAAAAAAAGTGATCACGGTCACTCACGCGTTTTGACATAAAAATAGCACATAAAACCTTTATCAAACGTGATAATAACTTGACGTATTTGTTACCTAGCATGTTATTACATGTTCTTTCGATATTATAACGTGCTATTACATACCAGTAGTAATATATTAGAAAGCGACACAGAAGTTGTCGTCTCGGCTGCACAATTCTGACGTATCCTCTATTCTGAAGAATGATGTGCGCCTGCGTGGAACTTCCTGTTCCCCCACTACCAGTTTCTAAACCCAGAGACGTAACAACGCGAGACTTCAGATAACGCTTGTGAAGCGGACCAAGCCTGGGTTTGACAAGTCAATGAGAGAAGTGAACAATTCTGATACATTTGCAGCGGCTAATGGAGATCCTAATAAATACCAAAAATATTCAGTCGACACACTTGAAATATGACCATTATTTTATCTCAATTTCATAACTGCAGTGGTTTATTCGCGTATCTTACAAATTGCAGCATCACATGAGTAGGCAGACACTCTTCACTCTTTCAACGAAACTCCAGATATAACACATTTTATCGGTGCCCTGTTCCGAAAAACAATGCTCTCTCCTTCTCTTCTGAGACTCATGATAATCAAAACAAAACCATTACTGGTCACTCTGATCAGCTTGTACTCATTGAAATGCATTACACGAATACAACTATACAATATTGCATATAGTATAAGTTTGATGATCTTTTTTACATACACAATATCATGAAATATATTGATTTAAAATACATTTTAAACATTTAATATCTAATACCTGTAATTTCAAATCCTTAGTTTACAATATCACAATGGAATTGATTACAATTTATAACCATCATGTCTCCAAACTGGGAGAAGCAGAAAGAGCATGTCATTCACCCGACATTTGTTCCTCATGACGGTAACACAACGACACGAGGATAATTGTAAGCATTTCTGAAAACGTTTCTAATTTGATAAGGTTGTTATATTAATGATCAGTTTCGGTTAATGTCGCAAACTAATTATTTTCTCTTGGCTAACATAATAAACTCTGGTTGGATACCTGCATGCTAGCTAGCTAACGTTAACACTAACTTATTTGCTAGCTAGATAGTAATGCGGGAAAGCAGGGTTAACATATTTGATGGTTGTAACGGGTAACACGTCTATGGTGGCAATTTCTAAAAACCTTAATTAACCTATATAAGGACATCTCAATCAATAGTAGCCAATTCGAAACTTTCATAGCCAATATTTAAAGCGGAATCCTGAACCTGGCCTTCTTCCTCACTCGAGTTTGTTCCCCCGCTCCCCATAATCTGTCCTGCCTCAATTCCACTTTCTCCACTTGGTCCAAACTATAATTATGTCCAAGAGCTATAAACTCCCTTGATGGTCTCTTCTGGCTCCATGCCTGTTCCAAACAGTCTGCTCCTATACATCCGGGGCCTCTTGCAGCTGCCTGACTGTGTCCATAGTTAGTTCATCTTGCGTTTCTCCAGTTCTCTGCACCATCTGTTGTGCCGTGTAACCTCCAGCTTCTTTGGCTGCTTGGTCTGCCCTGTCGTTGCCTCGTCTCACACTGGGGACCTCTTTACTGTGCCCTTTACATTTCATGATGGCCACATTCCTTGGCAGCTGTATCGCTTCAGTTAGTCGTTGCACTTCCTGTTTGTGTTTTATGGGTTCGTTTGAGCTGGTCAGGTAGCCCCTCCTCATCCATTGTGGACCATCTATATGTGCAATGTCATGTGCGTATGCAGAATCTGTGTAGATGTTCACTCTTTTCCCTTTGCTCAGTTCCAGAGCTCTTCTTAGTGCTCGGAGTTCAGCCAGCTGGACTGAGGCCTCAGATGGGTCCAATCTCTTTGCTTCTATTACCTCGTGTGTTCCTGTCCCTCCTCCTTGCTTCACCACTGCATAGGCTGCTATGTTCCCTCCTCCTTGCTTCACCACTGCATAGGATGCTATGTTCCCTCCTCCTTGCTTCACCACTGCATAGGCTGCTATGTTCCCTCCTCCTTGCTTCACCACTGCATAGGCTGCTATGTTCCCTCCTCCTTGCTTCACCACTGCATATGCTGCTATGTTCCCTCCTCCTTGCTTCACCACTGCATAGGCTGCTATGTTCCCTCCTCCTTGCTTCACCACTGCATAGGCTGCTATGTTCCCTCCTCCTTGCTTCACCACTGCATAGGTTGCTATGTTCCCTCCTCCTTGCTTCACCACTGCATAGGCTGCTATGTTACCTTCCCCTGGTGTCTGTGACCTGTAACAACAACCGTCTGTAAACAGAGTCTCTGCTGTTCCTTCCAACGGGACATTCCAGGTCCATCCTGACCTTTACTTGTTTTGCTGCCCTGTCTTCACAAATGTGCGGTTCTCCGTTTCCCATCCCATCTGTCATGTTGGTTACTTCTGTCACATAGGTGATGTGTTTGGCCGTGATCGTTTTTTTTGTGATGTTCGACTTCCTCTTGCTCCATAGGGTGAACAGTTTGGAGCCAATAAAGGCGGTCACCCCGTGATCTGTGATGATTTCCAGAGGATGTCTCATAACGATATGAGCTGTTGCCTCCCTATTGCCTTAGACAGGGCAGCAATGTGTCTCGCGCAATCAGTTTGGCCACATTCAATGTTGTCCAGTTGTGCACTGTAGTAATGCAGCTTGTTGCCACGCCCTCTGAGCACATATAAGTGACTGCTATGTACAATAGGTCGTCTTTCGGTCATGTCTTCATACCATGCTTCTTCATATATCTCGTCCTTTTCCTTGGAGTAGTTCATTGTAACATGTGGTGGGTTGTCCGGTGGGTAGTAAGCATTCAGTGTTTGTATCCATGGTTTCCACCTCTGGAAAGTACCACAGACACGTGGAGTGTCTGGGTCACAATCCAGGAGCCTGAGCCAGTATGTATACATGTGATTTCTCTTCCGGTTCTTCTGTATCCCCCAAATACAACATTCGGGGAGGGTCAAGCTTTTCGGTCATCAGCATCGGCATTAGTTCGGCTGGAGGAATGTTTGTTACATGCATACCCTGTCCATTGCAGTATATGCTACAGCCAAGTTTAGAGAGTAGGTCCCTTCCTATCAAACTGATGGAACATTCTGGGTTGTATAGGAATTGATGGGTGACTTTCAGGTCATCCCAGTACACATCCAGTGGCGCGGTAAATGGCTCTCATAATATTTCCCGAGACCCCTGAGAAAGCTTGCATCTTGGTGGTAAGGGGGTATGATGCTTGCACAGAAGACCACGTGCATCCTGTGTCAATCAACATACTCTGCTATTTACCCCCAATCATGCCATTTTAACTACTGGTTCCTCACTAGGCGGAAATGTGTAATTGGTGGTTTTATTTACGTTAACTGGGGTCTCTGGGCAGCTTCATTGATGAGGTCCGGTTTCTTGGCCTAGCCAGGCCATACTTGGGATCAAGCTTGGATTAGGAAGTTGTTGCCCCAGCAGGCATACCGGGACCAGATGGCTGCTGCTGGTAGTATGGCTGTTGAGGCTGGGCCTGGTGACCACCTCCATATCCGCCCCAATTTCCCCGCCCACATGGTGCCCAGTTACTGCGTCCCTGTGGGGGCCCAGAATATCCCCTGCCCCTTGTTAGGCCTTGTTGATATGCGCGGGGTCGTCCACAGTTCCTGGCATAGTGGCCATTTCCTCCACATCTGTAACACATCATAATAATTATATAATGTTGTATGAAGTGTCCCCCATTGTCACCCATTCCTCCTTGCTGCTTTCTCACTTCCTCATTCAGTCTATGTTCCTCTTCCATTCTATCTAGAGTTTGCTTCATGCGCCTCAGCTGTAGCTCCTCCCATACTCTCCTTCGTTCTCTCTGTTTCTCTGGGTCAGGCTGTCTTCTGTCCATACCTGACCCCTGTCGTTTACACTTTCTCTGTCCATCTCTGCGCTTCCCGAGCATCCATTCCCATAGCTGCCCTCCATACTGTATTGTTCGCTTGTGCACTCCCTCCCTTTTTCCTCTCTCTGTATTCTGCTCAGCTCCGTTATCCCATCTCTCAGGGAGCGGGATGCTGTTAGTAGAGCATCAATTTCCGGCCCTCGGTCTTGAGCCAAAGGGACCCAAGCTTCGTCGTGATGCCCTTCTGGTCTCTTGTTATAGTTGACAGTTGCGGTTACATCTAGTACTGGGGCCATCAACTCCGACCCTTCATAGGATGGGGGCTCAGGGGCTGTGGGTAGTTGGGGATATAATCTCCCCGTGGAGCTGGTCTTGGGTGTGGATGGTGTAGACTCGCTGCACATTTTCCGCAGCTTCTCCAGCAATTCCCAACCCAATTTCTCCTTCAGCTTGGCCTTTTCCATTGCATCTCTTATCTGCCCTTTATTTGGTTCCCCCTGCTTCCATTCGGTGCTTGTCTTATGCACTTTCCGTTTGAGCGAGTCTAGGATGCGCCCCGGCTCGCCCTCTGCAGGGAGCCCGGTGGGGGAGATGATATAGCCTTCCTCCACTACCTGCACTATAGCCTTCCTCAATCCATTCTTTATACATCGTTTCACCTCGCTGCTTCCATTCCTTGCTTTCTTTACCACCATTCACTTTCAAGGTGGATTTCAATGTTTTCGATACATTTTCAATAGTTAAGCATTCCATGGTGGGTGTTGTCGGTTTGTTATCTGCTATACGTTTATTCGCTTGACTTGGTTAGAACACCCCTCCCGTTTTACGTCGACCACACCCACCGCCTCGTCTCCGTACCTAGTGTATATCTTATCTATTACTCAGTGGCTCAATTCATGTTTAACGTATGTTCAGATGTTGATTATGTAATTCTACAATATTAGTATAGTTCAAACCTCATAATATACATCTACACACATTATTAACGTAAAATTGAATTTAACACTTTTTCCAACAGTCATGCACACCCCCTCAATATTCAGTGATATAACTCTGTGCAAACATCTCATCTGCAAGTCCGTGACTTTCTAAACATTCTCCCCGGTACCAGCTCCAACTGAAATACCTAATGTACCACACTCAGCTTGGCAGGCTCAAATTAATACAACTCAGACATCTCATCTGAAGGTCCCCGACCTCATTCATACCGATATGAGTCCCCGACTGAATATCAAGCGTATTTCATGCACACGATTTGAGTCTCACAAATCTTCATTCACGCCAGTAAGCTTCAATTTACACCATATAAACGTAATACACTTCATTCACTGTTATATCAATTCCCACCCTCAGTCATTCTTTAAAAATAGGGCATCTCGCCCTTTAAACATTCACACTTGGCATCTCACCCAGTACATTACCATCGTTCGTTATATCATAGAATATCTGGCCAGTCAACATTGCATTTACCACTGCGTATCGCCAGTGACTTGTTTTTATCAATGTAAATGTGTTATAATTTGGTTACTTACGTCAGACAGGTATTCTCACAAAATAAATTTGGATAATGCCAATATGCAGAATTTCAGTTATTACAATAGGTATCTGCTTACCTTTTTAGTAGACCGGTCTTTTTGTGAGAAACACCGTCCGACGACAGTATTGGCCAATCGGCTGGCACACCAATGTCCAGCGGGGTCCTTTAATCGGATCACGTTGGGGTCACCATGTTAGTTGCGTTTTTCGAATCCGGTATCAGGGAGAATAAAAGTCAGAATCTGTCGTTAATTATCTTTAATTGAATTCAAGCAATACATGCTAAATGGAATTTTCGTATATACGGGCTCTTTGTCCCACCTCGCAGGGCAAACAGAGAACTGACAGGATGTAGGTAAACAGTTGTTCTTATACTGTGATAGACACAGTTCCAACGCGTCTGTTGGCCTATCACAGTAGAGGCTGAGCGTGGTTTTAGATTTGCTCAGCCTATCGCAGGCGTTCAGACTAGTCCTAATCTCTTGGCGTTTCTTGGAGTCCAACCTCCGATGTATAGATTCTTACTGTTCAGGTATCACACCCTAGTTATAACAGTTGCTCAGTTCCTGCTATTGTGTTGTTCAGTTTTTTTCCATCTCAGTTAAACTTCCTCGTGATGACCACCCCTCCCTCCCTATACCTGATTAACCACAACTTTGTAAGATACAGC
The DNA here is from genome assembly GCF_021184085.1 of Oncorhynchus gorbuscha. Taxonomy (NCBI): domain Eukaryota; kingdom Metazoa; phylum Chordata; class Actinopteri; order Salmoniformes; family Salmonidae; genus Oncorhynchus; species Oncorhynchus gorbuscha. Next base: position 30,693 of record NW_025746005.1, on the reverse strand, counting down.
AAGTCACACCATGTGCTCAATATTGTCACATACAAACACAAGGACAAAGCAGCTGCCGGGCTGTTATCTACAGTTTTGCAACATGCAGCAGTCTCAGCATGTTGCTCGGTCCTACACACACACACACACACACACACACAACTGCTATTCAAACAATTCAATCTTGCGTGATATAGTAGTGGGTTATAGAGCATAGACAGAAATCCTCACAGGGTTCGTACAGTGGCAAGTCAAATTCAAGGACTTTTTCAAGCACTAATATGTATTTACTTTAAGCCCTGTGTGAAAACCCTGAATTATAGATAAATCTAGAAACAACTGAATGTGTCTGAATATTAGTACACATGTAAAGAACTGATAATCATTACATTCAGCTTCAAAACTGTAGAGCAACTGAAATGTTCTCTCTCTGATGAGGCACTACCTGCACTGAAGTCCGTTGATGCAGACCTCCTATGGTATCATGGAGGTCCACAAACAAACGTTTAAGGTGCATGTCTGTCTAATTCAGCACTAAGAAAATTAGCCAAGAAATCCCTATTAACTTCTACCACACCCTCCCCTTCCCCAAAAACCCTCCCACACCCCCCAATAAACTTGATCAATAGATCCCTTTCTGTGTTTGCAAACATTGGGGTTTATATCATGCTGAGACAATCCACCCCCAGGTTATCCAGCTTATCAGAAACCATACCGACAGTAACATCTCTTACCCCCAACAACTCTGCTGCAGTTTACAAGATAACTTTAAACCTGGTATTTCTGCTTTACACAATCCAAGTTGTTGATAAGCTTACTAATGAAAGCTATGAAGTACATTTTATTCACTATTAAAGTATCCTTTGTCACAGTGCATTTATGGCTGCAAGATTTCTGAACAGGCCTCAAACCATGTCAGGACTAGTAGAAAGACAAGTTCTGACAGTAGGTCCTCTTACTACAGGACCAGCCATGGAAGCTTCATCAGTCTGACAGTAGGTCCTCTTACTACAGGACCAACCATGGAAGCTTCATCAGTCTGACAGTAGGTCCTCTTACTACAGGACCAGCCATGGAAGCTCCATCAGTCTGACAGTAGGTCCTCTTACTACAGGACCAACCATGGAAGCTTCATCAGTCTGACAGTAGGTCCTCTTACTACGGGACCAGCCATGGAAGCTCCATCAGTCTGACAGTAGGTCCTCTTACTACAGGACCAGCCATGGAAGCTCCATCAGTCTGACAGTAGGTCCTCTTACTACAGGACCAGCCATGGAAGCTCCATCAGTCTGACAGTAGGTCCTCTTACTACAGGACCAACCATGTAAACTCCATCAAAACCTCCTAACACCTCAACAGCACTGGTAAGCTTTCACTTCTGTAACCCTCTTTCCTACTGATCAACCTTTAGGCTTCAACCACTCTGTCTCCCTTCACATGTTCTTTAACAATATCATCCATGGACATAGATATTGGGACCTCAGAGATTATTACTCCCTTCAATGTAGCATCAGCTCCAGGGTCATGGCTTCTGAGCTTCGTCCCATTAAGTTTTTCTATTTGAAGAATCTTCCCTTGCTGAAACTGACTAGCACAATATATTAACAATCTACATTTCCAATTTTTTATTTCACCTTTAAACCAGGTAGGCTAGTTGAGAACAAGTTATCATTTACACGGGTGAAGCCCAGTTTAACTTCACCTCTCTTTTTATGGCCTTGGTTAACCTTACATCAGAGTGTAAATGAGGCCCTGTGGTCTCCTCAAACACCATCCCAACTTTCCACTGTGACATATTATTACTCTAGCTCCCTACCAGGGGCCTCTTTAGAGTTTCTACACTACATGCACCACTGCTTCCAGTATCATTATCTCTGTTCTTCCTGTCGTTCCACTACAGACCATTCACATACTAGGCCCTCGTTCTCACACTCCATATCAGCTTTGCTGTTAAATTAGAGACGTATAAATAAATGACTGTTGTGCTTTGTAACTACTTTAACATGTGGAACTGTTGCACTAAACATGAAAATATTGATTTGACATATAGTTTAAGATGGTAAACATTGATTTGACATACAATTTAAGATAGTAAACATTGATTTGACATACAATTTAAGATGGTAAACATTGTACAACTTTATGTAAACATTATCTAACTTCACATAGAACAAATTGCACTTGAAATTAACATTTATTTAAAGTTATTTTATATGCATATTCTCACTTTTTTTCTGAGACAATCACTGAATGAGTTATTGATTTCCTTATCTTTAAATGCAATACTTGATATTTTATGTATTTCTATCAAATCAAAACTGGAATGTCTACTCAAAGCAAAGGTTGTGAAAGTATACTAGACATTAATAGAATTAATCATACACATTTTGATGTTTCTGTGACAAACTGTGAATTAGTTCTTGATTTAAACAGTTTTAAATGATATTTGATAGATTTTATGCTAGACTTTTATAGAATATTTTTGTTTCTGTGACAATTAATGAATTAGTTATTGATTTTTGCCATTTAAATTGATGTTTTTGCTAATTAATGTCTGAATATAAAACCAACTCATGTGATAAAAAAAACTTTATTTAAACTAGGCAAGTCAGTTAAAAAACATCTTATTTACAATGACGGCCTACTAAGGAACAGTGGATTAACTGTCTTGTTCTGGAGCAGAACGACAGATTTTTTTTATCTTGTCAGCTCGGGGTTTCGATCCAGCAACCCAATGCAATAACCACTAGGCTACCTGTGATGCTAGGATATTTCATATGCAGTGAGAGCTATTGTGAATAAGCCATTGCAGTTATGAAATTGATAAAAGAATGTGCATGTTTCAAGTGTGTGCCGACTGAATATTTTTGGTATTTATTAGGATCTCCATTAGCCGCTGCAAAAGTATCAGAATTGTTCACTTCTCTCATTGACTTGTCAAACCCAGGCTTGGTCTGCTTCAAAAGCGTTCTCTGAAGTCTCGCGTTGTTACGTCTCTGGGTTTAGAAACTGTTTGTGGGGAACAGGAATTTCCGCGCAGGCGCACATCATTCTTCACAATAAAGGAAACATCAGAATTGTGCAGTAGAGACGACAACTTCTGTGTCCGTTTCAAATATATGATTACTGGTATGTAATAGCACGTTATAATATCGAAAGAACATGTCATAACATGCTAGGTAACAATTACGTCAAGGTATTATCACGTTTGATAAAGGTTTTATGTGTTATTTTTGTGTCAAAACGCGTGAGTGAACGTGATGACGTTTTTACAAGTCACAGTTAGAGACTTTAGGTTAGTCTGAGTGGGTGTATATCATTTCGTTAAGGTCATTTCATTAACGATCAATTTGTTGTAGCTTTCTGGGTTCGTTTTACATATAGTTTTTGGTTTTGTATAAAATTCACGAGCTGGTAAAATGGCGGATCCCACTCGGTCTGCATCAACGCACTTCAGTGCAGGCAGTGAGGTTACAGTAGAGAGAGACCATTTTACGGTTGCGCTAAATTATTAATGTAATCAGTTTTCTACATGTGTACTAATATTCAGAGACATTCTGTTGATTCTGTCTATCTATAAATGTTACTATGGTGTGAAGGAAAATGCTATTGGTTTTTGATTGGAATAATACAGTGGAGGTTATTCAGGAAAATAGTACATAGTGCTGCCTGAAACATACTACAACCTTGTACTAAATGTTTTTGAGTAATTTATGCATTCATGTGAATTCAGGAAATCTACTATAGATTAAGTGCATTTAGAGTTGTGTAGCCTAATATAAAGTGTATACTTTGTCTAATGTGAACTAATTCATGTTTTGTTGTCAATGCTTAGCAACCAGATCTATTGAAATGAGATCAGTGCTTGACTTGGACAGGAGCTCACCGGAGCTGAGTACCAGCACCTCAAATTTCTACTGTTTGAGCTCATGTTCCTCTTATAGAATATTAGCTCAACGGTATTGAGCTCCCGAACCTAAATATAAACCATATTTTTAGAGAATTAAGAAAGTGCCAGAACTGTCAAGACTAACTTTAGACTAACCTAAGTGTCCCTTTCTCTTTATTACTACAGGCCGACTCAGATTAAGTCTGAGGCCGGTAACATCAACAGTGAGGACAAACCCAGCCTGCCTCTCTCCTTCCACACTGAGTCCAAACCTACAGTCACTGGGTCCTGATTGTGACAGTGGAGCCCAGTTTGCACTGCAGGATCCAGAGATGGCATCAGTGAAGCTGGAAGACTGCAGTCAAACACTGGAGCTGAATGCCAACATTAAAGATGAAGAAGAGGAGGAGGAGATTGGGGAATCTGTTAGTCATGGTAAGAGCAGGTTCTGTCTATCCAAGTTTGTGTACTGGCATAGAGCAGTGATGTGGAGACACTTGCAGAAGTTGGCCTTTTTATAAACAGATTTCACATCATTATACATAATTTTAGATGACAGGAGTCTTTCGCACAATGTTTTTTAATACCTCACAAATGACAGGCTACTTTGACACTGACAAACTGAGGATCTGAGTTCAATAAAAACAACCTTGTCTTGAATCCATCAATAGTCTAGTCCAGGTGTGAGGAGAAGCACATGATACAATATGAGTCCTAAACAAGCTTTCCAGTTTCACTGACTAACTCAATGATGTGCAGCTCACTCACCGGCCAAAAGTGTATCCCTCTCTTGCTTTACTTTGTAAAACAATGCGGTTTGCTCAATAGGCCTATTTGAAAGATAACTTGGTAACACAAACAGACTAGTATTTTCTTTTCAGCAGGGTCTATTTGCTTTACAACCTGTGTTTTCCAGTGATTTGTATTAAAAATATTGTGAAAGGCCTGTTATGAGAGTTGCAGGCTCATGTCTATAACAGCACAGAGAGGGAGAGAGATCATAGAAAGTGAATCTCCTTTTAGTTCTGAGAGATACAGACATACTTCTCTCTCACCACAGCAATGGCCACACCTTGGTCTAAATAGGCTACAATGTTGCACAAACCATAAACCTGGTTCGGCCCAACATTAATACATTCTTAGAACATCAGGCACGTTTTCACATTACATTTTTTATGGGGCTGATAATTACAGAGGAATCCAAATGTGATTACTCTGATTTGCTTTTATGATGATTTTTTTGCATTGCAAACAGTGAAAATAATTTTTTGCGCCGCAAGGTAGGCTACCTGATCTTTGCGAGTGGGTTCCGGAACAAAAGACTACAAAACTGAGCGGTGTCGGAGGATCTGGCTCAAATTAAGCACCGCCCTTCTCATATAATGAGGTCGGTCTATCCCAAGGATCCCTGAATGCACGGATGATTGCACTTTTTATAACTAAACCAAGACCGACCACAGCTGGTCGTTTCCAATGGGAACAGATGAGTCAGCGAGAACCTATTGGTGTGTTCTACAACACATCTGCATATTTCTGTTCTGGAACGCCTCCTCTGTGAAGCGCTTGTGTGCAATAACTCAATTCACCTTTACGTTCCTTATAAATAACGCAATTATATACACTGCTCAAAAAAATCAAGGGAACACTAAAATAACACATCCTAGATCTGAATGAATAAAATATTCTTATTAAATACTTTTTTCTTTACATAGTTGAATGTGCTGACAACAAAATCACACACAAATTATTAATGGAAATCAAATGTATCAACCCATGAAGGTCTGGATTTGGAGTCACACTCAAAATTAAAGTGGAAAACCACACTACAGGCTGATCCAACTTTGATGTAATGTCCTTAAAACAAGTCAAAATTAGGCTCAGTAGTGTGTGTGGCCTCCATATGCCTGTATGACCTCCCTACAATGCCTGGGCATGCTCCTGATGAGGTGGCGGATGGTCTCTTGAGGGATCTCCTCCCAGACCTGGACTAAAGCATCTGCCAACTCCTGGACAGTCTGTGGTGTAACGTGGCGTAGGTGGATGGAGCGAGACATGATGTCCCAGATGTCCTCAATTGGATCCAGGTCTGTGGAATGGGCGGGCCAGTCCATAGCATCAATGCCTTCCTCTTGTAGGAACTGCTGACACACTCCAGCCACATGAGGTCTAGCATTGTCTTGCATTAGGAGGAACCCAGGGCCAACTGCACCAGCATATGGTCTCACAAGGGGTCTGAGGATCTCATCTCAGTACCTAATGGCAGTCAGGCTACCTCTGGCGAGCACATGGAGGGCTGTGTGGCCCTCCAAAGAAATGCCACCCCACACCATGACTGACCCACTGCCAAACCGGTCATGCTGGAGGATGTTGCAGGCAGCAGAACGTTTTCCACGGCGTCTCCAGACTGTCACATCTGTCACATGTGCTCAGTGTGAACCTGCTTTCATCTGTGAAGAGGACAGAATTAGCCAATCTTGGTATTCCATGGCAAATGCCAAACGTTCTGCACGGTGTTGGGCTGTAAGCACAACCTCCACCTGTGGACGTCGAACCCTCAAAACCACCCTTATGGAGTCTGTTTCTGACTGTTTGAGCAGACACATGCACATTTGTGGCCTGCTGGAGGTCATTTTGCAGGGCTCTGGCAGTGCTCCTCCTGCTCCTCCTTGCACAAAGGCGGAGGTAGCGGTCCTGCTGCTGGGTTGTTGCCCTCCTACGGCCTCCTCCACGTCTCCTGATGTACTGGCCTGTCTCCTGGTAGCGCCTCCATGCTCTGGACACTACGCTGACAGACACAGCAAACCTTCTTGCCACAGCTCGCATTGATGTGCCATCCTGGATGAGCTGCACTACCTGAGCCACTTGTGTGGGTTGTAGACTCTGTCTCATGCTACCACTAGAGTGAAAGCACCGCCAGCATTCAAAAGTGACCAAAACATCAGCCAGGAAGCATAGGAACTGAGAAGTGGTCTGTGGTCACCACCTGCAGACCACTCCTTTATTGGGGGTGTCTTGCTAATTGCCTATAATTTACACCTGTTGTTTATTCCATTTGCACAACAGCATGTGAAATTTATTGTCAATCAGTGTTGCTTCCTAAGTGGACAGTTTGATTTCACAGAAGTGTGATTGACTTGGAGTTACATTGTGTTGTTTAAGTGTTCGCTTTATTTTTTTGAGCAGTGTATATTTTTTTGCAAAGGGTAAAGTCTACAAAACTTGGTCCACTCTGTTCATAACAGCTGGTTCCTGTAGTTCATGATCATCTCCTTTTGTTTTGTTGACTTTGAGTGAGAGGTTGTTTTCCTGACACCACACTCCGAGGGCCTTCACCTCCTCCCTATAGGCCGTCTCATCATTGTTGATAATCAGGCCTACCACTGTAGTGTCGTCTGCAAACTTGATGATTGAGTTGGAAGCATGCATGGCCATGCAGTCATGGGTGAGCAGGGAGTACAGGAGAGGGCTGAGAATGCACCCTCGTGGGGCCCCAGTGTTGAGGATCAGCGGGGTGGAGATGTTGTTTCCTACCCTACCTTCACCACCTGGGGGCGACTTGTCAAAGTCCAGGACCCAGTTGCACAGGGCGGGGTTGAGATCCAGGGTCTCGAGCTTAATAATGAGTTTGGAGGGTACTATGATGTTAAATGCTGAGCTGTAGTCAATGAACATCATTCTTACATAGGTATTTCTCTTGTCCAGATGGGTTAGGACAGTCCGTGTGTAGTGTGATGCCGATTGCATCGTCTGTGGACCCATTGGGGCGGTAAGCAAATTGGAGTGGGTCTAGGCTATCAGGTAGGGTGGAGGTGATAGGATCCTTGACTCGTCTCTCAAAGCACTTCATGATGACAGAAGTGAGTGCAATGGGGCAATAGTCATTTAGTTCAGTTACCTAGGCTTTCTTGGGAACAGGAACAATGGTGAACATCTTGAAGCATGTGGGGACAACAGACTGGGATAGGGATTGGTTGAATATGTCCGTAAACACACCAACCAGCTGGTCTGCGCATGCTCTGATGGATGCCGACTGGACCGGCAGCCTTGCGAGGGTTAACACGTTTAAATGTTTTACTCACGTTGGCACGGAGGAGAGCCAACAGGTTTGGTAACGGGCCATGTCAGTTGCACTGTATTGTCCTCAAAGCGAACAAAGAGGTTGTTTAGTTTGTCTGGGAGCAAGACGTCTGCGACAGGGCTGGTTTTCTTTTCGTAATCCGTGATTGACTGTAGACCCTGCAAAATACGTCTCGTGTTTGAATTGTGGCTCAACTTTTTCTCTATACTGACGCTTTTGTTGTTTTGATTTCCTTGTGGAGGGAATAGCTGCACTGTTTGTATTCGGTCATGTTCCCGGTCGCCTTGCCATGATTAAAAGCGGTGGTTTGCGCTTTCAGTTTTACACCAATGCTGCCATTAATCCACGGTTTCTGGTTTGGGAAGGTTTTAATCGTCACAGCGGGTACGACATCCGATGCACTTGCTAATAAACTCGCTCACTGAGTCAGCGTATACATCAATGTTGTCTGAGGCTATCCGGAACATATCCCAGTCCACATGATAGAAGCAATCTGATTGGCCAGACCAGCGTTGTATTGTCCTGAGCACAGACGTTTCCTGTTTTAGTTTCTGTCTATTGGCTGGGAACAACAACATTGATTCATGGTCAGATTTGCCGAAGGCAGGGCTTTGAATGCATCGCGGAAGTTCAAGTAGCAATGATCCCGAATATTCAGAGTAAAGAAAGCGCCAGAAATGTGATGTTAAAAAGATAACCTTGTGTCCGTTTCTATTTGTTACTAAAGGTATTTAATAGTTTAAACATGCTATCTAATATCAAAATAACATGTTAGGTAACATCCATTAAAGGATTTTCACTTTTGGTAAAGGTTTGTTATTTTTTGTGTCAATCCGAGTGAACGTGATAAACTATTTTAAAAGTCACAGCTAGAATCTTTGGGTTTGTCTGAATGGATGTACATCATTTCTTCAAGGTCATTTTAATAAAAAATCGATTTATTTGACATTTATGAGTTTTTTTTGGCATGTTATTGGTTTTGTGTGATTTTCACAAGCTGTTAACATGGCTGGGCCCACTCAGTCTGCGTCAACAGATTTATCTGTAAATGTTACTTTGGTGTGAACAGGAAATACAATTGATTTTTGAAGTGAAAACAAGGTTAAAACAAACTAACCTTGTCCTAAATGTTTTTGTCATTTATGCATTTGGGAAATCTACTTTTGATTAAGTTCACTTACGTTGTGTAGCGTAGCTTATTTTAAAGTGTGTACTTTGTCTAATTTGAATGAATACATGTTTTGTTGTCAATACTTATCTACCTCATCTACTGAAATGAGATGGACAGGAGCTGATTACCGGCACCTCAAATTTATACTACTTGAGCTCATGTTCCTCTTCTAGAATATTAGCTCAACAGTACTGTGGAGCTGCTGCATCTAAATATAAACAGTACCGGCACCTATTTCAGTCCAAGTCAACCACTGAAATAGATCATTGATCAAGGAGAAATAATAATATAGACCAACCTTTTTTGTCTGTTACTCATTGTTACTACAGGACGACTAGAATTAAGTCTGAAGCCGGTAACATCCACACTGATTCCAAACCTACAGTCACTAGGTCCTGATTGTGACAGTGGAGCCCAGTTTGCACTGCAGGATCCAGAGATGGCATCAGTGAAGCTGGAAGACTGCAGTCAAACACTGGAGCTGAATGTCAACATTAAAGATGAAGAAGAGGAGGAGAAGATTGGGAAATCTATTTCTCATGGTAAGAGCTGGTTGTATCTAACTAAGTTTGTGTTATTCATTCCAACTTCCCACTGTGCATGAAAAGTTGCAGTAGAACTGTTTCAATGAGAAGGTAGATGTTATTTCATGCTACTGACACTTGCATGATTTGACACCAGTTTTGTCAGCATTTGTTTTATTCACCGGGCTGTCTGGAGTGATCAGAGAGCAGAGAGTAGACTGAACTGGGCTGTCTGGAGTGATCAGAGTGTAGACTAAAGAAGGGAAGTAGACAAGCTGCCAGTGTTTTAAAGTTCTATGAAATGAGTCTGTAGTTACTAACCCTTGTGATAGTGAGTGGAGGATTATATGAAATGAGTCTGTGTAGTTACTAACCCTTGTGATAGTGAGTGGAGGATGACAAGCCCCTTTTTAGCTTTCATCTCTTACCCACTTTTAGAATAGTTTTATTCCCCTGTATTGTACAGCCTACTGATATGAATACATATGTCACCCAGTACAGCCAGAAGAGGACTGGCCACCCCTTTGGGCCTGGTTCTTCCAAGGTTCCTGCTTTCTAGGGAGTTTTTCCAGACCACTGTGCTTCTATATCTGCATTGCTTGCTCTTTAGGGGTTTTGGTCTGGGTTTCTATAAAGCACTTTGTGACAGCTGATGATGTAAAAAGGGCTTCATAATATACATTTGATTGACATGTATACCACTCCAACTGACTGGTTCTTCTGATGTTGTTCACACAGGAGACCATGTTGAGACATTCTCTACATCCAGAGAGCATCAGCAGGAAGATCACAGAGCTAAGAGGTCTCACCACTGCCCACATTGTGAGGAGACTTTCCCAATTCTATCAAAGCTAAAAATACACCTAAAAATACACACAGGAGAGAATCCGTATTCCTGTACTGACTGTAGGAAGAGATTCAAAACATCAAGGAATCTGACAGTTCATCAGAGTGTGCACAATGGAGTGAAGCCTTACTCCTGCTCTGACTGTGGGAAGAGTTTTTCTCGAATGAACTTCTTAAAAACACATACACGTAGACATACAGGACTGAAGCCTTACTCCTGCTCTGAATGTGTAAAATTCTTCACAACATCAGCTGAGCTAAAAGTTCATCAGAGAACACACACAGGAGAGAAGCCTTACTCCTGCTCTGACTGTGGAAAGATTTTCTCTCAACTTGGCCCCTTAAAAAGACATGAACGTATACATACAGGAGTGAAGCCTTACTCCTGCTCTGACTGTTTAAAATGCTTCACAACATCAGCTGAGCTAAAAATTCACCAGAGAACACACACAGGAGAGAAGCCTTACTCTTGCTCGGACTGTGGAAAGACTTTCTCTCAACTTGGCCCCTTAAAAAGACATGAACGTATACACACAGGAGAGAAGCCTTACTCCTGCTCTGACTGTGGAAATGGCTTCACAACATCAGGTCAGCTAGAAGTTCATCAGAGAACACACACAGGAGAGAAACCTTACTCCTGCTCTGACTGTGGAAAGAGTTTCTCTCTATTGTTTAACTTAAAAACACATGAACGTATACATACAGGAGTGAAGCCTTTCTCCTGCTCTGACTGTGTAAAATGCTTCACAACATCAACTGACCTAAAAGTTCACCAGAGAACACACACAGGAGAGAAACCTTACTCCTGCTCTGACTGTGGAAATAGGTTCTCTCAACTGGGCACTTTAAAACAACATGAACGTATACACACAGGAGAGAAGCCTTACTCTTGCTCTGACTGTGGAAAGAGTTTCTCTCAACTGGGCCCCTTAAAAAGCCATGAACTTATACATACAGGAGGAAAAGAACACACACAGGAAAAGTTTCTCTCAACTGATTCTCTTAAAAAGACATGGACGTATACATACAAGAGTGAAGACTTACTCCTGCTCTGATTGTATAAAATGCTTCACAACATCAGGTCAGCTAAAAGTTCATCAGAGAACACACACAGGAGAGAAGCCTTTCTCCTGCTCTGACTGTGGAAAGAGTTTCTCTCTACTGTGCAACTTAAAAACACATGAACGTGTACATACAGGAGAAAAGCCTTACTCCTGCTCTGACTGTGGAAAGAGCTTCTCTCTACTGTGCAACTTAAAAACGCATGAACGCATACATACAGGAGTTATTTCTCACCGCTGATCTGACTCTAGAAACTGTTTTAAAACAACAGCTGAGCTAAAAGGTCATCAGAGACAGACACAGGAGAGGAACCTGACTTCTGCTCTTAATGTGGCAAGAGTAACTCAAGTGAAAGTCACCAAGTAGAATACCACTTGAGTAAAAGTATTTGGTTTTAAATATACTTAAGTATCAAAACTAAAATTATGAATCATTTCAAATTCCTTAAATTAACCTCTACGGGATGGGTGTTCCTAAAATAGGACAGTTGCTAATGTGACTATAATGACATTGTATTCAACAGCTAACTTTCTGGGACATAGACATGTCTTTTATATGGGCAAAAAGATTAACAAGAATTTAAGCAAACTTCAGTGTCAAATTAAAAGTAGCTATTACAGTGAAAAAATACCATGCTTGTGTTTGAGTAAAGGGTAAAACAACAACTTATCACTGCAACTGGTTTGATACATTCAAACCAGTTGATTTGTCATCCTTAGGGTCCCAGAGATCAAATGCAGCATAGTTTTTTGTTTGATAAAATCCATTTTTATGTGAAATGTAGGAACTGGGTTCTACATTTTTGAACCCCTGTTGTCTCTGGCTCCACACCTACTCCGCCAGACCATCTAGATGTGTGAAAGTTAGTGTATAAGCTAATGATCCATCATGTATGAAATTCCTGTCAGTGTGTAAACTTAAATGTTTTATCACCCTACCATTTTTATATGTTCTCTATAGTTTTGTACTTAAATGTATCAATTGACTAATTCAGGACATTTGGGGAAACTCCTGGCAGACTTGAAACAGTGCAGTAATGTAATTCTTCACTGGATCAGTCAAACTTTTCACACACTGCTGCCATCTGGTGGCCAAAATCTAAATTACATCTAGACTCCTATCTGAAAGTATGTCCTTTCTTGCATTTCAAAGTTAATGAAAAAAGAAAAATGTTTTGTTTGTATGATTTTACCAGATCTAATGTGTTATTCTCCTACATTAATTTCACATTTCCACACACTTCAAATTGTTTAATTTCAAAAGATATCAAAAAATATGCATGTCTTTGCTTCAGGTGCTGAGCTTCAGGCAGTAAGATTTGGGTCATTTTAGGTGGAAATGTAAAGAAAATAAAAAGGTACAATCCTGAAGAGGTTTTTAGCGAACTAGTGAGTCTGCCAGATCAGAGGCAGTAGGGAGGACCAGGGATGTTCTCTGTTTAGTGAGTCTGCCAGATCAGAGGCAGTAGGGAGGACCACGGATGTTATCTTGATAAGTGTGGGAATTTGACCATTTTCTGTCCTGGTAATCATATAAAATGTAACTAGTATTTTTGGGTGTCTGGGAAAATATATGGAGTAAAAAGTAAAATTTGGGCAGGGGAATTTGGTGAAATAAAAGTAAAAATTGTCAAAAATATAAATAGTTAAGTACAGACACCAAAACTTAAGTAAAAGTGATTTAAAGAACTACTTAAGTACTTTACACCACTGCATGTATCCATGCCGTGTGTCAGCATTGCAGGCTAGTGGTGTGATGGTTGGGGTGTGTTTTCAGGGCACATATTGGGCCCCTTGATAAAAGATGAGCAATGTTTGAATGCCACAGGATATCTAAACATCATGGCCAATCAGGTGCATCCCTTCATGGCAGCAGTTTATCCCTCCCACAAGGCTTGTCCAGGAATGGTTCCAATAACATCACACTGAATTCACAGTAATTGTGCATCTGTGGGAGGAGATGGAACGAGCTATTTAGAGTAGATACACTCCCAGCCAACTTGACACAATATTAGGAAGCATTGGAGTCAACATGGACCAGCATCTCTGTGTTCTGAGGACAAAGGGGGTGCAACTCAATATTAGGAAGCATTACATGGAAGCATGAGGACAAAGGGAGTCAACAATATTAGGAAGCATGGACCAGCATCTCTGTGTTCTGAGGACAAAGGGGGTGCAACTCAATATTAGGAAGCATTGGAGTCAACATGGACCAGCATCTCTGTGTTCTGAGGACAAAGGAGGTGCAACTCAATATTAGGAAGCATTGGAGTCAACATGGACCAGCATCTCTGTGTTCTGAGGACAAAGGAGGTGCAACTCAATATTAGGAAGCATTGGAGTCAACATGGACCAGCATCTCTGTGTTCTGAGGACAAAGGGGTGCAACTCAATTAGGAAGCATTGGAGTCAACATGGACCAGCATCTCTGTGTTCTGAGGACAAAGGAGGTGCAACTCAATATTAGGAAGCATTGGAGTCAACATGGACCAGCATCTCTGTGTTCTGAGGACAAAGGAGGTGCAACTCAATATTAGGAAGCATTGGAGTCAACATGGACCAGCATCTCTGTGTTCTGAGGACAAAGGAGGTGCAACTCAATATTAGGAAGCATTGGAGTCAACATGGACCAGCATCTCTGTGTTCTGAGGACAAAGGAGGTGCAACTCAATATTAGGAAGCATTGGAGTCAACATGGACCAGCATCTCTGTGTTCTGAGGACAAAGGAGGTGCAACTCAATATTAGGAAGCATTGGAGTCAACATGGACCAGCATCTCTGTGTTCTGAGGACAAAGGAGGTGCAACTCAATATTAGGAAGCATTGGAGTCAACATGGACCAGCATCTCTGTGTTCTGAGGACATCTCTGTGTTCTGAGGACAAAGGAGGTGCAACTCAATATTAGGAAAGCATTAGGAAGTCATTGGAGTCAACATGGACCAGCATCTCTGTGTTCTGAGGACAAAGGAGGTGCAACTCAATATTAGGAAGCATTGGAGTCAACATGGACCAGCATCTCTGTGTTCTGAGGACAAAGGAGGTGCAACTCAATATTAGGAAGCATTGGAGTCAACATGGACCAGCCTCTCTGTGTTCTGAGGACAAAGGAGGTGCAACTCAATATTAGGAAGCATTGGAGTCAACATGGACCAGCCTCTCTGTGTTCTGAGGACAAAGGAGGTGCAACTCAATATTAGGAAGCATTGGAGTCAACATGGACCAGCATCTCTGTGTTCTGAGGACAAAGGAGGTGCAACTCAATATTAGGAAGTTGTTTCTCAGTGTATATCAGGTAAGGATGGTCTGATCATTTTTTAGCATTAGTTTGGGTGGATTATTTTCTATTACTCAACTTGTGTTTAATGATAAACAGGCTATGAATCAACTACTTGTTTATGAAACTGTAATTTAATATTAGATTCATTATTTTAGTCATTGATGATGAATGTATTTGAATAACTGTGTTGAAGTTAATTGATTTGGTGGCAGGTAGCCTAGCGGTTAAGAGTGTTGGGCCAATAACTGAAAGGTTGCTGGTTTGAATCCAGAGCCGACTAGGTGAATAATCTGTCATTGTGCCCTTGAGCAAGTCAATTAACTCTTATTTGTCCTGTAAGTCTCTCTGGATAAGAACATCTGCTAAATGACACAAATATAATGAAAAAATGTTTGTACATGAATTCATGCTGGGAAACCACTTTTTCCTCTTAAATGAAATAAACTGTTTGAAGTGAAATACTGTATATACAATACACAACATTACCACTTTGTTTACCCTGGTCAGAGGGACAGGACCATAGTAAGCTAGACTATGTAGCTGCTGTTGTTAGTGCAATATAGCATGTCAGCTCGCTAATGATTAGGTGTACAGGCTGCTACATTTAGGTTTTGCTTGTGTCTATCTGGAGTGATGTGTTATCAGCTTGATAAATAACTAATGGAGGGAAGTGGAGAGGCGTCTTGATCTTTGTGCCCGGCCGCCTGACATGGTCAAGAGACACAGAGAACCTGCAGCAGCACCCTGATGTGAAGAACAGCCCTTACAAAAATGAAGGATTGTACAATGAAAAAAAATATAGCATGTTATTTTCGTGGAATGGTAGTGACCAAAAAACAATATGTTTTTATTGTACTGGACCCAGAAACATAGAAGAAACTGCCAGATGTGTCATAATAGCCTGGAAGTAAAGCTGCACTGGGAGACACATTTGAAATGGAATACATTGAAAACATTCAGCAGGGTGGAAACAATCACAGTAAAACATGATTTAAATGTATTGTTGGAAGGGTTGTGGTCACCATTCATGTAATTCATTAAATATATACATCAGATGGTATTGGGGAACTATTTCATAGGGTTTTCATGGTTACATTATTTACCCATTTCAATCTTATACCAACCAACCCTATGCTTGGTGTGACTGTTATGGTCAGAACAGACCATCTGATATGCCCTTAAATATTATAATATGTAACCTGGAATTAAAATGTAAGAGGACCAGTGCTTCTACAGTGAATCACATCTGTGCTGTTTGAGAGAGATGTTGTTAGACTACATTGTATCGTTGTTTCCTCTTCTGAGTGCACTGGTGGGGAACAACATTTCAATTCACGGAGACAATGAGTCCTTCAAGTTTAGCACTATATCCACACGTTTGAATACTCTGTTTGATGATGATGGTGAAGGTGAAGATTGAATTTACAATATAGAACGGGGGTTGGCAACTAGGTTTGGCCTCCAGTCAATTTGTTGCTGAGTTTGTAGCTAGTCTGCGGGCCAGAACATAATTTACCTATTAACAAATAGCCTATAGCTTCCCAATTCATAGTCCTACCATCTAGGCTACAATACACATTTAACACGTGGTTAGTGGGCTAATCAATTCAATGACCATAACATAATGTTGATCTGATTACAGTGGTAAAATCACCAATGTCTAAATTAATAGGCCTAGCATGTACATACTTTTATTTTTTCCTCTAGGCAAGTCTTCTGCTGAAGTTGGTAGTCGGAAGTTTAAGCCCCTTCATTGGTCAACAGCACTCAACATTAATGACATATTTGAGTTATCTATTTTGAGGAAGTGGCGATAGAGCCTTTTTCAGTACTCGACACACTGACGTCACTCACAGAGGTGTGCGACTCTTGGCAGCAGTCGTCTAGATGTACGTTTTTATTACTTCCAAACAAATAACTTTGGGTTTATATACGCTTACAATGTTGTTTTTATTCTTTCTTGAACAGTTGCTAAGATTACAGAATGCTCATTGATATAGGCTATAGCGAAAAACATTTTACTGATTAAAGTGTTTAAGTATAATGCAGTTGATATGTGATGACAAACATTTTATGAAGCAGGACATTCATACAAACCTTAAAATCCAATTATAATTTGTGAACAGAGAAAGGGTTCTATGGCGTCTCAAAATGGACAAACAGTGCTACTGCCACTTTTTCTCATTTTTCAAGCAAAGGTCTTTTAAGGGAGTATGCGAGCACACATTAGGTTCGTCTGGCCTTCTTAAGACATGACAAAAGCACTTTTATAAAATAAATGAATATAGCACATGCTTAGAGCAAAAGAATCTCTAACGGAACTCTAATTAAAGGGATAGTTCAATCAAATTACAAATGTCCACCTTGGTTTCTTCACCCTGTAAACAATCCAAATAATGTGCACGTCAACAGTGAAGTTCTGAAGATGGAGGACTTTCAGTACAGCAGTGTTCCCCAATCCTGGTCCCAAAGGGGTGTACATGTATGTTTTTGCCCTCACACTCTCATACCTTATTCAGTTCAAAGGCTTGAGTTGTTTAGTTGAATCCAGTGTGAGTGTTAGGGCAAAAACAAACAAGCTCATGGATCCTCAGGACCAGGATGGGAAAACAATGTAGTACATACCAAAAGGTGTGATAATGCAAATTATATGCAATTATTATTTAGCTAATTTGCATAAGCATCTCACTTTTTTCTCTGTACTGAAAGTGCTCTAACTTGATTGCTAACATGCAACCTTTTTGGCATTATATTAACAGTGGACTAATGAACAAAATACACAGAAACTTTATTTTTATTTTTTTCCTTTCCTTTCATAAAGCCTACCACTCCATTAACAGTCTGACCCTCTATATAGTATTTGGTATATATTGAGCTCTAACAAAGGGGTGTGGAAAAGGTCTGTTGAAATGAGTACTGTAGTGGTGTGAGAAAGGTAACACAAGCTTCCTGTCTGGTTCCATTCCCCCAATAGTAACTGGGTCATTATTGGATCGTGGTGGTAATGCCGTACCTGGACTGTGGCACCATGAAAAGACTAATAATGCATTACAATACTATGCTGACATATGGGATGTTTTAAGAAGGTCGTACCATGGATTGTTTAGATCATTTATTTAGAATTTTAGGACATTAGGTATAAAAAATATATATTTAAAAATTATTTGATAAAATATTGAATTTGGCCTTTAATACTATATCCAATAGAAACACACTGAATGACACCTTCATTCAAAAACGAATGGTGAAAACTGATCAACACGTCATCAATATCTGATACATTTAGTATTTTATTAGGATCCGCAGCAGCTACTCTTCCTGGGGTCAAACAGGAAACACTAAAAATACATAATATACATACAGTGGGGCAAAAAAAGTATTTAGTCAGCCACCAATTGTGCAAGTTCTCCCACTAAAAAGATGAGGCCTGTAATTTTCATCATAGGTCCACTTCAACTATGACAGACAAAATGAGAGAGAAACAATTTCAGAGAATCACATTGTAGGATTTTGAATTAATTTATTTGAAATTTTATTTAAAATTATAGACAAGAGAAGATGTTGCCCAGAACAAATTAATGTACAAATATTATATCAATTAACTTCAACAGTTATTAAAATAAATTCATCAATGACTAAAACAATGAATCTAGCATTAATTAAAAGGCAATTTAATAAACACTAGTCAATTCATAGCCTGTTTATCATGAAACAAAACGTGTTTGGTAATTTTAAAAAACTATCCACCTAAATTAATGCAGAAAACTGTTCAGCGTTATCTGATACAGTGCATTCATAAAGTATTCAAACTGCTTGACTTTTTCCACCTTTTGTTACATTACAGCATTATTATAAAATACATCAATCTACACAAAACACTCCAGAATTACAACAAAAATCAGGTTTATTTAAATGATTTGAAACACCTTCAAAATATGGAGTTTCACCCCCCTTTGCCCTCAGAACAGCCTCAAATCGTCGGGGCATAGACTGTCCAAGGTGTTGTGTGCGTTCCAAAGGGATGCTGGTCCATGTGGACTCCAATGCTTCACACAATTGTGTCAAGTTGGCTGGGAGTGGATCCACTCTGAATAGCTCATTCCATCTCCTCCCACAGATGCATAATTACAGTGAATTCAGTGTAATATTCTTGGAACCATTCCTGGACAAGCCTTGTGGCATAATCCTGCTGAAGAAAACAACTTGCAGATGGGATACACTGCTACCATGAAGGGAGGCACCTGATTGGCAATGATGTTTAGATATCCTGTAGCATTCAAACATTACTCAACCCCCCCCCCTCCCCCAATGTGTGCCCTGAAAACACACCCCAACCATCACACCACCACCCTGCAATGCTGACACACAGCATGGATGCAGGCAGTGTAAAGTATTTAAGTAAAAATTATTTAAATAACTACTTAGATTTGACTACATTCCTAAAGAAAATAATGCACTTTTCACTCCCTGACACCCAAACGTACTTGTTACATTTTTTAAATGATTAGCAGGACAGAAAATGGTCCAATTCATGCACTTATCAAGAGAACATCCCTGGTCCTCCCTACTGCCTCTGATCTGGAAGACTCACTAAACACAAATGCTTAGTTTGTAAATGATGGCGGAGTGTTGGAGTCCGTAATATTAAAAAACAAGACAATTGTGTAAGGAATTTGAAATGATTCACACTTTTACTTTGAATTCTTAAGTATATTTATTTTTACTCAAGTAGTATTTTACTGAGTAACTCACTTTTACCTGTGTCATTTTCTATTAAAGGTATCATTACTTTCACTCAGTCTGACAGTTAGGTACTTTTTCCACCACTGGATGTATGTCCTCGTGGTTTCCTCCCCCAGTCCTCCCATCAGCATGAAACAGCAGGAACAGGGATTCATCAGACCAGGCAAAAGTTTTACAATTTTCAGTATCCAGTGTTTTCATTCCTTAGCCCACCTGGGTTCACCTGGTCAGTCTGTCATGGAAAGAGCAGGTGTCCTTAATGTTTTTTTTAGTTTTTTTTTTACAATAGAGTGTTCTACGCTTCATTTGATCCAATTCAATGTTGCTTTTAGGTCAGTTGATGTTGTGAAGCATTTTACACAGTCAGAGCAGCATTAAGGCTTCACTCCTGTATGTATACGTTCATGTCTTTTTAAGTTGTCCAGTTTAGAGAAACTCTTTCCACAGTCAGAGCAGGAGTAGGGCTTCACTCCTGTATGTACACGTTCATGTCTTTTTAAGTTGTCCAGTTGAGAGAAACTCTTTCCACAGTCAGAGCAGGAATAAGGCTTCACTCCTGTATGTACACGTTCATGTGTTTTTAAGTGGCCCAGTTGAGAGAAACTCTTTCCACAGTCAGAGCAGGAGTAAGGCTTCTCTCCTGTGTGTGTTCTCTGGTGAACTTTTTGCTCAGTTGATGTTTTGAAGCATTTTTCACAGTCAGAGCAGGAGTAAGGCTTCTCTCCTGTATGTATACGTTCATGTGTTTTTAAGTCGCCCAGTTGAGAGAAGCTCTTTCCACAATCAGAGCAGGAGTAAGGCTTTTCACCTGTGTGATGTTCTCTGGTGAACTTTTTGAGCAGTTGATGTTTTGAAGCATTTTTCACAGTCAGAGCAGGAGTAAGGCTTCTCTCCTGTATGTACACGTTTATGTGTTTTTAAGTCGCCCAGTTGAGAGAAACTCGCCCCACAGTCAGAGCAGGAGTAAGGCTTCTCTCCTGTGTGTATACGTTCATGTCTTTTTAAGGTGCCCAGTTGAGAGAAACTCGCCCCACAGTCAGAGCAGGAATAAGGCTTCTCTCCTCTGTGCACTCTCTGATGAACTGTCAGAGCCTTTGATGTTGTGAAATTCTTCCCACAGTCAGTACAGGAAAACAGATTCTCTCCTGTGTGTATTTTTACATGTAATTTTAGCTTTGATAGAATTGAAAAATTCTCCTCACAATGTGGGCAGTGGTGAGACCTCTTAGCTCTGTGATCTTCCTGCTGTTTCTCTCTGGATGTAGAGAATGTCTCAACATGGTCTCCTGTGAGAACAACATCAGAAGAACCAGTCAGTTGTGATAAACACTACAGGTCAAACGTTTCAGAACACATACTCATTCAAGGGTTTTTCTTTATTTGACTATTTTCTATCGTGAAGACATCAAAACTATGAAATAACACAGATGGAATCATGTAGTAAACAAAAAGGTGTTAAACCATTCAAAATACATTATAACTGAGATTCTTCAAATAGCCACCCTTTGCCCTGATGACAGCATTGCACAATATTGGTATTCTCTTACCATGAGAAAGAGATTTCTCTATCTTATCTTCTTCATCTTTAATGCTGACATTCAGCTCCATTGTTTGACTGCAGTCTTCCAGCTTCATCTCTGGATCCTGCAGAGCAAACTGGGCTCCACTGTCACAATCAGGACCCAGTGACTGTAGGTTTGGAATCAGTGTGGAAGGAGAGAGGCAGGCTGGGTTTGTCCTCACTATTGATGTTACCGAACTCAGACTTAATTCCAGTTGTCCTGTAGTAACAAATGAGAAACAGACACAGAAAGTTGTCTTGACAGTTCTGGCACTTTCTTTATTCTCAATAAAATATATAATATTTCTTCTTGTTAAATGTTCTATTTCAGTGCTGGACTTGGACTGAAATAGGTGTCGGTACTCATTTTTAGGTGCAGGAGCTCCAAAATACTGTTAACATTCTGTCCAAGTTAAGCACTGATCTAATTTCAATTTCAATAGATCAGGTAGATAAGCATTTAGAACAAAACATGAATTCATTACAATTAGACAAAGTACCTGTTTTAATTAGTCTACACAACGTAAGTGCACTTAACCTATAATGGATTTTCCCGAATTCGCATAAATGACTAAAAACCATTTAGTACAAGGTTGCAGTATGTTGTAGGCAGCACTATGTATTATTTTCCTGAATAACCTTGTCTTCACTGTATTATTCCAATCAAAAACCAATAGTATTTCCGTTCACATCATAGTAACATTTATAGATAAATATAGAAACAACTGCATATGTCTGAATATTAGTATACATGTAGAAAACTGATCATCATTACATTCTGCTTCAGAACTGTAGTGTGACCGTGAAATTGTCTCTCTGTACCTACACTGA
This sequence comes from Oncorhynchus gorbuscha, assembly GCF_021184085.1. NCBI lineage: Eukaryota > Metazoa > Chordata > Actinopteri > Salmoniformes > Salmonidae > Oncorhynchus > Oncorhynchus gorbuscha. The sequence goes on along the minus strand of NW_025746005.1, from coordinate 8,732 downwards.
AGTCTGTTGAAGCAGACAGAGTGGGTGCCACCATTTTACCAGCTTGTGAATTTTACACAAAACCAATAACATGCTAAACAAACTCAGATATCTCAAATAAATAGATTCATGAGGAAATGATGTACACTGCTCAAAAAAATAAAGGGAACACTTAAACAACACAATGTAAATCCAAGTCAATCACACTTCTGTGAAATCAAACTGTCCACTTAGGAAGCAACACTGATTGACAATAAATGTCACATGCTGTTGTGCAAATGGAATAGACAACAGGTGTAAATTATAGGCAATTAGCAAGACACCCCCAATAAAGGAGTGGTTCTGCAGGTGGTGACCACAGACCACTTCTCAGTTCCTATGCTTCCTGGCTGATGTTTTGGTCACTTTTGAATGCTGGCGGTGCTTTCATTCTAGTGGTAGCATGAGACGGACTCCACAACCCACACAAGTGGCTCAGGTAGTGCAGCTCATCCAGGATGGCACATCAATGCGAGCTGTGGCAAGAAGGTTTCCTGTGTCTGTCAGCGTAGTGTCCAGAGCATGGAGGCGCTACCAGGAGACAGACCAGTACACCAGGAGACGTGGAGGAGGCTGTAGGAGGGCAATAACCCAGCAGCAGGACCGCTACCTCCGCCTTTGTGCAAGGAGGAGCAGGAGGAGCACTGCCAGAGCCCTGCAAATGACCTCCAGCAGGCCACAAATGTGCATGTGTCTGCTCAAACGGTCAGAAACAGACTCCATGAGGGTGGTATGAGGGCCCGACATCCATAGGTGGGGGTTGTGCTTACAGCCCAACACCGTGCAGGACGTTTGGCATTTGCCAGAGAACACCAAGATTGGCAAATTCGCCACTGGCGCCCTGTGCTCTTCACAGATGAAAGCAGGTTCACACTGAGCACGTGACAGACGTGACAGAGTCTGGAGACGCCGTGGAGAACGTTCTGCTGCCTGCAACATCCTCCAGCATGACCGGTTTGGCGGTGTCTCAGTCATGGTGTGGGGTGGCATTTCTTTGGGGGGCCTCACAGCCCTCCATGTGCTCGCCAGAGGTAGCCTGACTGCCATTAGGTACCGAGATGAGATCCTCAGAACCCTTGTGAGACCATATGCTAGTGCGGTTGGCCCTGGGTTCCTCCTAATGCAAGACAATGCTAGACCTCATGTGGCTGGAGTGTGTCAGCAGTTCCTGCAAGAGGAATCCATTGATGCTATGGACTGGCCCGCCCATTCCCCAGACCTGAATCCCATTGAGCACATCTGGGACATCAAGTCTCGCTCCATGATTTAGTCCAGGTCTGGGAGGATATCCCTCAGGAGACCATCCGCCACCTCACCAGGAGCATGTCCAGGCATTGTAGGGAGGTCATACAGGCACGTGGAAGCCACACACACTACTGGGCCTCTTTTTGACTTGTTTTAAGGACATTACAAAAGTTTATCTTCTTGACATCACAGTTCTGGTTCTTTCTTTATTCTGAAGAATGTTGTGTCCCCAGAACTTCCTGTTCCCCCACTATCACAGTGCAGCCACAGGTAGAACAATGAGACAGATATTTCACCGGATGTAGGAATGTGAAGCATCTGCTTAGCATTTCCACTCACTGTCAAATATGGTAGTGAGAGGAAGCCCACTGGCCGGCAGTGGGAGAAGATGGAACGAGATGGATTTTGGTCGACATTCTGCAAATGTTCTAATCGATGAAACATCTGATCTTAGTACAGTTTTCTGTTCCCAAAACTGAAATCAGTTGTGAACAGAGTGGACTAAGTTTTGTAGACTTCACCCTTTAAAAAAAAATAAAAAAACTTTTGCAAAGACGTTGAGAAGGAACGCAAAGTCGAATTGAGTTATTGCACACGAGTGCTTCATAGAGGAGGCGTTCCCTAACAGAAATATGCAGATATGCGCTAGAACGCGCCAATAGGATCTCGCTAGCTGTTGTCTATCTTGGTTTGGTGGATACTTGGAATGGACCTACGCTGTTATATGAGAAGGGAAGTGCTTCATTTCAGTTGGATCCTCCAGCACCTGTCACTTTTTTTGTCTTTCGTTCTGGAACCCATTTGCCAGAATCAGGTACCTCTTGTGGCATGAAAAATAATTTCCACTGTTAGCAAAGTAAACATCCTAATTAAAGGAATCAGAGTAATTACATTTGGACAAGCTGTCGTACACGTCGACCCAGACCATCCCAAACATGTTCAAAGGGTGACATGTCTGGTGAGTAATGCAGGCCATGGAAGAACTGGGACATTTTCAATTGTGCACAGATCCTTGCGACATGGGGCAGTGTATTGTCATGCTGAAACATGAGGTGATGGCGGAGGATGAATTGCAGGACATTGGGCCTCAGGATCTTATCATGGTTTCTCTGTGCATTCAAATTGCCATTGTTAAATTCAATTGTGTTCATTGTCTGTAGCTTATGCCTGCCCATACCAATACCCCGATATCACCACAGGGCACACTGTTCACAACATTGACATCAGCAAACTGCACGCCCACACAACATACTGGTGGTCTGCAGTCGTGAGGCTGGTTGGGCATACTGCCAAATTCTCTAAAACAACATTGAAGGCTGCATATGGTAGAGAAATTAATATTATGTTCTCTGGCAACAGTAGTCCTTTCGGTCTTGGAGGCCCAAAAATGTCTCAGCTGCAAATTGCAGCTGCACTTGATTGACGTACAACATTTACAACTGGTTGAGGTGCATCCACCTCCATATCTGCATCAGAACTGTGGCCTCTTGCCCCGATAACTCTTGTCACCACCTCCACATCTATTCCACCTCCACATAAGAGATTTGCTGTACAGCCCTGATCCTTGACACCTCAACCACTTTCACCCTAACAGGGCACTCTGGGAATTCAAGAATATGACCCCCATCACAGTTGTAACATTTTGCATTCACATACTTTCAATAACATATTCCTAGCCTGATACCACAACACAGGGTATTTGGCTTGTAGCTACTGATGGATTCTGGGTATTAACTCCTGACCTTGGGATAGGGTTAATTATAAGGTATCCTATTGAAAGTTTGAGAGCTTACACCAGAAGTAAATGGTTATCTGTAGGGGAAGGTATATAGTGTGTGCAATTAAGCTTGGAATGTGCTGAGTGCAGGGAAAGCAATCACGTGTCAGGTATTGATAAGGGGAGAGAGCCATGGATTAGTGATGAAGGGGGTTAAAGGTCAGGTCACCTTTTTTCCCCCCACCAGGTATAGGCTAGTTGAGAACAAGTTCTCATTTACAACTGCGACCTGTTCAAGATAAAGCAAAGCAGTGTGACACAGACAACAACACAGAGTTACACATGAAATAAACATACAAGCCAATTACACAATAAGTCAATGACACAGTAGAAAAAAAGAAAGTCTATATACAGTGTGTGCAAAAGGCATGAGGAGGTTGGCAATAAAAAGGCCATAGTAGTGAATAATTACAATTTAGCAGATTAACACTGGAGTGATACATGTAGAGATACTGGTGTGCAAAAGAGCAGAAAAGTAAATAAAATAAAAACAGTATGGGATGAGGTAGGTAGATTGGGTGGGCTATTTACAGATGGACTATGTACAGCTGCAGCGATCGGTTAGCTGCTCAGATAGCTGATGTTTAAAGTTGGTGAAATGCTATTCACAACAGGCTTAACTTTGGATGGTTAGAGCGTTGGGCCAGTAACCGAAAGGCTATGTCGTTCTGCCCCTGAACAAGGCTGTTAACCCACTATTACTAGGCCATCGTTGAAAATAAGATCTGACTTGCCTAGTTAAATAAAGGTTAAATAAAATAAAACAACTCTGCCACCTTTAAGAAACTAAAGAAGAATACTATTAATCCCTTTGTTAAAAACACCAACTATATGCCACAAAGTACAGCAATATCTGGGTGAATCCCCTATATTATCCAGTTTTACACCCATTTGGTGTAATGACAATTTCACACCTGGTAAAACTGACTAGGGGTTTAAATAATGGACGAGAAAAGGTATTGTTAAAGTAACGGACTGGTTTAAAGAATTGACAACAACAGGTATTGAATTGTAAAATTCCTCTACTCACTATGACAAGGGTTAGTAACTACACAGACTCATTTCATATCATCCTCCACTCACTATCACAAGGGTTAGAAACTACACAGACTCTCATTCCTCCACTCACTATCACAAGGGTTAGTAACTACACAGACTCATTCCTCCACTCACTATCACAAGGGTTAGAAACTACACAGACTCATTCCTCCACTCACTATCACAAGGGTTAGAAACTACACAGACTCATTCTCCACTCACTATCACAAGGGTTAGAAACTACACACTCATTTCATAGAACCCTAAAACACTGGCAGTTTGTCTACTTCACTTCTTTAGTCTACACTCTGATCACTCCAGACAGACCAGTGAATAAAACAAATGCTGACAATACTGGTGTCATCCATACAAGTCTGAGTAACATGAAATACATTAACCTTTCAATTGAAACAGTTCTACTGCAACTTTTCATGCACAGCGGGAAGTTGGAATGAACACAGACTTAATGAGAAAAAAACAGTGCTTACTAAGAGAAACCGATTTCTCCTCTTCTTCATCTTTAATGTTGACATTCAGCTCCAGTGTTTGACTGCAGTCTTCCAGCTTCACTGATGCCATCTCTGGATCCTGCAGTGAAAACTGGGCTCCACTGTCACAATCAGGACCCAGTGACTGTAGGTTTGGACTCAGTGTGGAAGGAGAGAGGCAGGCTGGGTTTGTCCTCACTGTTGATTTTACCGGCCTCAGACTTAATCTGAGTCGGTCTGTAGTAATAAAGAGAAATGGACACAAAAGTTATTGTCTTGACAGTTCTGTCGCGTTCATATTCTCTAAAAATATTTTTTAAATAGCCAATTATGTAATTACAATAGATCAGGTAGCTAAGCATTGACAACAAAACATTAATTCATTCACATTAGACAAAGTACATACTTTAAATTAAACAACACAAGTGCACGTAACCATAACATGCCATTTATAAAAAAGAAAACGTCTCCTTTAAGCAGTACTTCAAAGTATTTTTACTTAGTTACTTTACACCACTGACAATTGTATTTCCCATTCACACCATAGTAACAATTATAGATAAAGATTGAAACAACTGAATGTGTCTGAATATTAGTACACATGTAGAAAACTGATGATCATTACATTCAGCTTCAAAATAGTGCGACCGTGAAATTGTCTCTCACTCATGCACCTGCACTGCTACCCCATTCATAGATGCTAACTGCTTTAGTACACCTGCACTGCTACCCCATTCATAAACACTAACTGCTTTAGTACACCTGCACTGCTACCCCATTCAGAGAAGCTGACTGCTTTAGTACACCTGCACTGCTACCCCATTCAGAGACGCTAACTGCTTTAGTACACCTGCACTGCTACCCCATTCAGAGAAGCTAACTGCTTTAGTACACCTGCACTGCTACCCCATTCAGAGACGCTAACTGCTTTAGTACACCTGCACTGCTACCCCATTCAGAGAAGCTAACTGCTTTAGTACACCTGCACTGCTACCCCATTCAGAGATGCTAACTGCTTTAGTACACCTGCACTGCTACCCCATTCAGAGATGCTAACTGCTTTAGTACACCTGCACTGCTACCCCATTCAGAGATGCTAACTGCTTTAGTACACCTGCACTGCTACCCCATTCAGAGATGCTAACTGCTTTAGTACACCTGCACTGCTACCCCATTCAGAGATGCTAACTGCTTTAGTACACCTGCACTGCTACCCCATTCAGAGATGCTAACTGCTTTAGTACACCTGCACTGCTACCCCATTCATAGATGCTAACTGCTTTAGTACACCCGCACTGCTACCCCATTCAGAGATGCTAACTGCTTTAGTACACCTGCACTGCTACCCCATTCATAGATGCTAACTGCTTTAGTACACCTGCACTGCTACCCCATTCAGAGACGCTAACTGCTTTAGTACACCTGCACTGCTACCCCATTCAGAGACGCTAACTGCTTTAGTACACCTGCACTGCTACCCCATTCAGAGACGCTAACTGCTTTAGTACACCTGCACTGCTACCCCATTCAGAGACGCTAACTGCTTTAGTACACCTGCACTGCTACCCCATTCAGAGACACTAACTGCTTTAGTACACCTGCACTGCTACCCCATCCTCTTCACTGCCAGATTCTACAGTGATGCTGTCTGGAAAGCTGCTAGGAAGAACGCCTTCCTTCAGAGCCATGGTCTGCGTTTCACCGAGCTTCTCAGCCCGGAGGACATAGAAAGGAACAAGTTGTGGCCAACGATCAAGACAGAACGAAGTGAGGGGAAGGATGCTCACTTCGTCGGAGGACGAGGTTTCGTCAACGGTTGATAAATCCATTTTCCTCCCTAAATTCTCACCAGAAGGAACAGGTTGATGGTTTCAGCCATGGTAATTCTCATTTCCTTTATGTTGTTTACCTAACAAACATCAGGTGACTATTTTTTTTCCGGAATTCTCAGGTACTTCAATTTATTACTTTGTTCTTGTATCACCAGAAGACCTATTTTGTTTACAAACTTACAAAGAAGATTGAAAGCTGCATTTTTTATTTTTATGTATACAGATTGTTATGTATACAGATTGTTATGTATACAGATTGTTATGTATACAGATTGTTATGTATACAGATTGTTATGTATACAGATTGTTATGTATACAGATTGTTATGTATACAGATACGATACTGTTTTAAAGGGCATACAGGTCTGCTCTGACTGTACACGGTTATTGTTCTATTTAGTTATTAATACTCATTTACAAAAAAATGTCTTAGGAATGTGTAAAGCATGTAAAGCATTTTTATTCAATTATTTTATGATCAGTTTTCATATATACTTAAAATAGTAGGTACCCTTTTATTTAAATTATTATTTAGCATTTTATTACTCAGAATAGTTCCTGAATTACACTAAAGTGTGTTTTTAGTCTCTCTTACTACAAGAACCCTTGGTTTGGTCTTGAACATAATTTTCAGTTGAGTGGAATTTCAAAACTGGATGACGTCTAGCTCAAAGGTTATGGAATAAGCTATTTTCACTTTAAATTTACTTAAATGGTGCTGATCTCGGTTCCTTATCGTTTACGTTCACTGCTCCTACGTCTTTGACTCATCCTACTACAGTTTATACTTTTATATATCTTTTTTGTTTTGTCTTTGTCTATAGTTTATCTTAATGCTATAAGGGGTTACAAAACTATGTGAATAATAAGGCCTTGTTTTTATTAGCTAAACAATTTCCAACATATTTTTGCTTTTTTGAAGAGTCTCACTCAATTTCAGCTGATGCCAACTTCTGGAGGTCACAGTGGGGCAACGATATTTGGCTTTCCCATGGATCTGAACGCTCCGCTGGTGTCACTACAATGAAAAATACCTTTGGTGGTAATATTCTACACTCTGTGACCCCTTTGGTCACTTTATTTGTCTTGTGATCAGTTACAATGACATTACGCTCATTACTGTAAACTTCTACGGGTACAACACCAAACATGAGAATGATGAGTTGCTTGAATCTATAGAGAAACATATACTTCATTGGTTATCTAAATTTCCCAATTCGTTATTATTGATAGGAAGGGACTTTAACATTACAATAGATAATTAAACTGGTAGATGGCCCCCAGGTAGGCCAACCAATCAGAATTTGGGTTTAATACTTTTTATGGAAAAGTTTGATCTTACTGATATATGGAGAGAGAGGTTTCCGGCCACAGATCATTCACTTGGATAAACAAAACAGGTTCCAGACATTCCAGAATAGATTTTTGGCTTATATCCAAATGTATTGATAGTGAGTGTGTTACTACTGATATTTGTACAACTCCCCTCACAGACCATAGGGCCATTTACATTGATATCAAAATATTTACCCCTGATACTAACCTGGGTAGAGCATCCAACTGGAAGCAAAATAGCTCATTATTAAATAATGATATAGTCAAATTTGAGGTTAAAGATCTGCTCTCACACTTTTGGGAAAGGGTTTGTGAAGAAAAATCTTATTGCAAGAACTGGGAGCTCTTTAAATTTGAGGTGTCCAAATACCTTAGAAAATAAGATAGTAATCTTACTAAGACCAGAAGAGCTGAGGAGGAAAAGAGAACTTCCCTTTCTCAGAGGTCCCCAGACGGACTCTCAGGGGAGGAGAAGATGGAACTAATTGAGTTACAAAATACTTTCTCAGAGGTCCCCAGACGGACTCTCAGGGGAGGAGAAGATGGAACTAATTGAGTTACAAAATACTTTCTCAGAGGTCCCCAGACGGGCTCTCAGGGGAGGAGAAGATGGAACTAATTGAGTTACAAAATACTTTCTCAGAGGTCCTCTCAGGGGAGGAGAAGATGGAACTAATTGAGTTACAAAATACTTTCTCAGAGGTCCCCAGACGGACTCTCAGGGGAGGAGAAGATGGAACTAATTGAGTTACAAAATACTTTCTCAGAGGTCCCCAGACGGACTCTCAGGGAGGAGAAGATGGAACTAATTGAGTTACAAAATACTTTCTCAGAGGTCCCCAGACTCTCAGGGGAGGAGAAGATGGAACTCAAAATACTTTCTCAGAGGTCCCCAGACGGACTCTCAGGGGAGGAGAAGATGGAACTACTTGAGTTACAAAATACTTTCTCAGAGGTCCCCAGACGGACTCTCAGGGGAGGAGAAGATGGAACTACTTG